>NW_011894793.1:1550-3539 GCF_000151845.1 Pteropus vampyrus | reverse complement strand
GTAAGACAAAGGATCTTTTAAAACTGTTTCTCCATGATTCACTGGCAGCTGCCATTCTGGTAGGCTAGGCGAAACCACTGCAGGGGAGTTAACTAAAACTGACTTGCTTTGGGGTGCTCCTGTCATTTACTTAGGTGCCTGGAGGACCCCAAGAGGGTTTCTCTGCTTCCGCTGCCTGTCTGCAGACTGGGCTTGTGTGGACGGAACAGCGGCCCATGAAAAATACGTTGCCACATAATGCAACATGTATGTCAAAGATAATAGTCCAGACTATGACTTTGAATAATTCTTGACAAGAATACAATTGATAAAAAGCTTAATAATAATTTTCTGTATATTAAAAAACTAATATTGAAACCCATTTGGAATTTTTTCGTTTTCCTCTTTCGTATCTCTTCGCTTTGATTTGAGCTCTAAGACTATTTTATGAACTTTGAAAATTTACTGTTAATTAAAATATTAACCATTTAAGCTGTATAAATCTATAAACATTTAACAAATGAGATTACCAATGTATTGAATCACACAAGCAGAATAATCTAGTACTGTTTATAGCTTGTACATCTAGAGCATATGTGAGTGAGAAAAATAACAAACACTAGGATGATGGGATGGGATAGTTAGAATTCAAAGCTGTAATTCAACTTTGATGAAAACTAGAATTCAGCCTAGTTCTCTGCTGCTGATTTTCTGGAGAGCCTTATTAGAGGTTTAGCAATCTGTGGCATCCTCAGAAAATCTATGTATTCACAAGATATTACTGCGCTCAGTTTTCAAAATAAAGCCTGCTTTTTCTTAGGGTTATGAGAATGCTAATGTGAAATTTTAAACCAAAGAAAACTAACAAACTTTGACACTAAAGCATCGGATTCGGTTATTTGTCAAGTTTTTTATGTTTGATCTGTGGTATTTAAGGCCCTCCTGGTGTCCTCATTTTGATATTGATGAATTTATTAATTGCATTTTAAGATACGCATACACAGGAAAAGTCAGAGGGGTCTTCACATAATCTTTCAACTGGAATTCGAGATTTATACTCTTCAAAGAGCCCTTGCAATTTATGTCAGTATTATCATTGCCTTTGTTACTGGCGGAGAAACTGACACACACCGACGTGTGACTTCAGCACCCAGTTCAGGAAATTAGAATCCTGGGATTGGAGAATTAGATGTGTCAGCAAATCCAACCTCCTCATTTTCAGATGAGGAACCTGGTGTCTGATCTGGACCGCAGGGTTCCCAGTACCTTATCAACAACAGCCCTCCGTTTAGAACCTGGGCTTCCTGTTGTCACAATGCTAAACTCTTCCTGAAACCAGTCTGCCTAGTCTTCTTCTGTGTGCTGGGAAAAGCCATGCACCAGTCATGAGGGGTGGGGGGAAAGACATACAGAAAAAGCCCTTGTAGAGCCCAGGCGAGGAAACGGAGTACAGAAGCAGCCTTATGGGATAGCGGCCTCCCTTACCCCTGAGGCTCTTCTGAACCACCCGCAGCACCTGTGCCTAAGGCCAGGCGTCAGACTCCCAGTTCTCCCATGGGCATTTTAGTTCCTGTTCCTTTCCCTCGGTTTCTGGACAGAGGCCAGTCGTTCTAGAGCACCGCCCCTTCTCCCATGCTGTTCCCCCTCCTCTATCTCTATCCGCTCATCGCTCCCTGCCCTGTTATCCTTCCCTGTGCCTTCGTCCATCCTTTAGCATTCAAGTCTAAATTAGTTACTGAGTGAGAGAGGAAAGTAGTTGACACTGGAGAACATTTGTAGGTTCAGGAAAACAGCACAGGGCTGGGGGCATGGGACTGTGAGAAGCCATCTGTCCTAACCCCACAACTAATTCATTCATGCACAGATAATGGCAAAATATTTTTGTGGTTTAGCACTTGTTAGGTAGCAACATGGTTCTGATACTTGTTTGTAAGCAGTGAGCTATTGTATCACAGGACAGCTTCCACCTCAGCTCTGCTTCTGATACTGATGATGAACATGATATAATGG
>NW_011894793.1:0-370 GCF_000151845.1 Pteropus vampyrus | reverse complement strand
TAACCCCACAACTAATTCATTCATGCACAGATAATGGCAAAATATTTTTGTGGTTTAGCACTTGTTAGGTAGCAACGTGGTTCTGATACTTGTTTGTAAACAGTGAGCTATTGTATCACAGGACAGCTTCCGCCTCAGCTCTGCTTCTGAAACTGATGATGAACATGATATAACGGCCAGGGTGATCACTCGCAAGTATACAGCCTGAGTTCCAGCAGATAGTTCTTATTAATTGTTTGTGGGGAGTGTTCCATAGTTGCTTCTGGTACATAATGTGACACCAGAAAGAATGGGTCTGCGATGAGTGACAGTTGGGATGTAGTTAGCAGAGGCTGGGAGCCCCCCACATTTTTACTCATTCTGTCCAGCT
>NW_011894792.1:2615-3626 GCF_000151845.1 Pteropus vampyrus | reverse complement strand
GCGGCCGGAGGCCTGCACCCCAGACGTGTTGCTGAGGGGACGCCCCTGTCCAACTGAACTTTCAGGGAAAACCCAGTCCAACTCTGCCCCTGACGTTCCCGTGTGTCACTGTGACCTGGCCTTGCCGTTGGGTGCTCTGGCAGCCGGCCACCCTGCCGGAAACACAGGTTGTCTCTTAGCCCCCCCGGGGCTCCCCAGTGCAGCCCTCGTTATTTATCCCCATTCATCGACTTCGGTCTGAAGGAGACTGAGTGGCGGAGGAAACTCACTCTGACGGGATTAGAAGAGCGTTGTGGAGGCCGTAGCCACTCAGTCCTGCTGCAGCCCCTGATGAGACTCGGAGGGGGATTTCCCCTAGTTCCAGGAGCCATAGAACGGCCCCCACCTGACACCTGGTCCGCTCTCCTCTCTGGGACACTGCGTCTGGTAATGGTTCACCGCCAAGCGCGCGGCCCGTGTCCAGTAACTGCATCATGCGTGCTGTTCTAGTAGAGGTGATTCGCATTTGTGACACACGTGACTCGACTTCTCATCTGGATTCCCGTGTCACCATACTTTCTTGCTAATAAATAAAAATAAATCCCTGATTTAACGTTTCTTTAAATTCCTAAAGAGTTTTTTGTTTTTTGTTTTTTTTTTTGTTTTTTTTTGGTAAAGAAGCCGATGTGAGCGTTTCAGAATATGTAGACTTTCACTGTTACCCGTTTCGTCACATTTTCCAGTTAGATTGCAAATTCCAGAGTTTGTAACACGTCATCTGGATTTTCGGAAGCTCTCCCAAGTACATTTAATAAATATTTTTTGGTCGATTGATTAATAAAGATGGTCATATCCGTGTCGATATAAAAGCGTTAAATTTGAAATGGAATTAGATGAGAGAAATGGAAAAGGGACATTATAATACCAAACGGGGATCAGGCGCAAACTACGGGTATATTTACATTTATAGGGTGCACGTGGCTTCTGTTGCAGACATGCTTCTCTGTATTTCCATTCAAATGATCTCAATGT
>NW_011894792.1:0-325 GCF_000151845.1 Pteropus vampyrus | reverse complement strand
TGGGAGCCCCTAGGAGAAAGCCCTCCACTGGTACAGTCGAGGGATAGTAACGAAAACAAAATGACTGAAATCCAACAAAATGCGTGGCTCGCCCCAAGTGACAGCCCAAGGCAACTGTGGGGTCAGGAGCAGAAAACGCAGCCTGGGCTGAGCCCTCCTTCCACAGCCTGCTGCCTCGCAGGTCTAGATTATGGTCAGTTAGTCACCTGATGAGCTTCGTGCACATCGTTATCCCGTGAGATGTGATGCCAGCCAGCGATCACCGATCGTCTGTCCAACAGGCGCGGTATCTACCGGAATCAGGGTGGACAGTCCCGAGTCGCTG
>NW_011894791.1:0-5352 GCF_000151845.1 Pteropus vampyrus | reverse complement strand
GACTAAGTGGAACAGTGCATGTGTCAGTCAGCTATTGCCACAATAAAACTACATAAAAAACCACCCACACTCAACTCAGTAGCATATAATAATAAACTGTGTACTGCTCTAGCATCTGCCCGTTTGCTTATGAGCGGGGACGAGTCTGGGCATATGTGCCATTTTGGGGCCCAAGCTGAAGGGGCAGTGGCCTCCCCAGTGTGTTATTCTCTTGGCAGAGTATAAGAGGGCAAGCCCAAAAAAGTAAACATGTTTTGTGTCTCTGTATTATGCATAGCTAACATCCCATTAGCCAGTTACATGGCCAGTTCCAAAGTCTAGGGGTGTGTGTGTGTGTGTGTGTGTGTGTGTGTGTGTGAATATATATTTCATTCATATGTCAAGGATGTATATACCTAATACACTACTGGAGAGTGAAGCATTGAGATCAATAACTCAATCCATAGGATATTTCAAAATCATATGTCTTGTTTTTTATGCCCTTTTGCAACCTCACATATTTGTTGGAACAAAGTAGATTATGACATACATAAAATGCAAGGGAAAAAAGGAAGTAAACACACCAAAATGTTAACAATGATTGTTTCAGAGCAGTGGGATGAAAGATGGCTTTTATTTTCTTCTATGTCCCTTTGAGTTCTCTAAGTTTTCTATAATGAGTAGGTGTTACTTTTAAAAGTCAGACAATAAAACTACACCTACGGAATTCATTATTTCCTTTAAAAAAGTCCACATAGGAAAGTAGTTAGGGAGAGAAATAAGTAGTTATTTCAGAGAAAACTCAGAGGAAGGCATTGGTCTTTGGGGAGGGTAGCATAGGAATACACAATTGAGTTCCCCAACATTAGAGCGATTAGGGGTTTGAGGCAGTTGATTCAGGTAAGAAATTCTGATCCTGGGGAAAGACAATAGCTTGTTTGTCCAAATGGGTAGGCCAGATTGGAACTGGGTCTGTGAAGCCAGGTCTAATTAGATACGGCCATGAGGGAGTCAGAGGAAAATGGGTTCTACTCTCAGTCTGAGAGTATTGAGCCTGGATGCCTAACATCCTTTCTCTCTCAGGTGAAAATTAGGGCTTGAGATGAAGGTGAGGCTGAATTCAGGGGTGGAGCAAAGGTTTGGTAGTTGTTAGCAGAGTCGGTAAGAGGAAGCTGAGCAGGGCCTGAGCACTATATGAGCCCAACATCGAGGACCACCAGATCAGAGGTTCTTAAACTTTATTGTGCATCAGAATCACCTGGAGAGCATGCGAAATACAGATTTCTGGGCCCCACCTGCAGAGATTCTGATTCACTAGGTCTGGGATGGGGCCTGAGAGTGTGCATTTCAAGTAAGCACCCTTGGTAATGTTGATGCCGCTGGTCTGGAGACCACACTTCGAGAACCACTGCACTAAGGCATCTGTTCTCAACTTGCTTGCAATTTATACCATCGGGAGAGCTTTGAATACCCTGATGCCTAGGCTGCACCCCAGACCAATTAAACCAGAATCTAGGGGTGGGATTCAGTCACCAGTTATTTTTTTTTTAAAGCTCCCAAGATGAATACAATGTGCAGCCCAACGCTGAAAACTGCTGCTCTACGAGAATTAATTTAATCTTTTTAACTACTGAGTACATTGGCAGCAGTACTAATAGCTCATCATCAGCACACTCTTTCTCTGTGGACGAAGAAGGAGTTGAAATTATGCCTGCGGAAGTCTCCTGGAAGAGTGAAGCTTAAAACTTGGAACTCCACCACCTTCCTGGATCCCAAGGAATTAGGCAAAAACTCTTGACACTTGATTGAGGAGAGAAATAGGATAAACATGGTGAATCTTGACCTGGTTATATCTTCTGTAGACAGGGACAAAGGTCGTGGTCAGATGCAAGCTGCTTTTGTTGACAAGTAGTGTCGTGAAAGATGCTGAGGGCAAAATACAACGTGACTGACATGTGCTTAGGAGGTGAAAGGACTTCGTCAGCCTTCTAGGTCATCCACGCCCTTTTGATTTGCCACGGAATTCGTCCAGGCTATGCCATACCAGACATGTCTAGAGCTACCGCTTGAAGGAAGCAGAATTTGTCCCAGGTCTAGTCTCCTTTATCTTTCTCTTCTGATTCTCTGACTCTTTCTTCCAACTCAGGCGTCCACCAAGTTCTGTTCTCCTGAGTGTTTTTTTTTTTTTAAATCTGAGAAGACAGCCAGCTCTTTTCCAATGAGACATTATCTGAAAGCATACTTCCTTCGTGGGAGAGGTCTTACACCCTGAGGCCTTCCACCTCGATAAAGTATGCCCTGGAAATCAAAGAGACTGTCATGTGAGAAATGGCTCTCTGAGGATGAGAGCACGGGCTTGGCAGCAGAAGAGGACTGGTCCACAAAGACCTTTTATGGACTGAATTTTGTCCCCTTAAAATCCAGATGTTGAGGTCCTAACCTCCACTACCTCCGAATGTACTGTATTTGGAGATAGGGTCTTAATAAAGAGGTAATTAAGGTAAAAGGAGGTCATATGGGTGATCCCTAAGCCAATATGACTGGTGTCCTTATGAGAAGAGGAAATTTGGACATAGACACGTACAGACAAAAGACCACGTGAAGATGCTGGGAGAAGATGGTTATCAACAAGCTAGGGAGAGAGGCCTCAGAGGAAACCAGCCCTGCTGACACCTCGATATCAGACTTATAACCTCCAGAACTATGAGAAAATAAATTTCTGTTGTTTAAGCCACCCAATCTGTGGTACTCTGTATGGCTTCCTTTGTAAAATGGGATTCTGAGTGTCCTTAGGATCATGGACTCAGTTTTCAAACCATATGTAAAGTAGAAGTCATTTTACTTGGCCGAGGAGGCTAATTAACCTTAATTCATCATTTATTCCGATCTATAAAGTTTAATTTCCCAACCTGACCTCACAGCTGGATGCTCTGAAACTTTAATTCATCCTGGTGCCAATTAGCAACTTCCTTGTAGAAATACCTTTTGGGTGGCTGACTTACACATGATGAATCACATGATGTTCATTGGATTGACTCTGGTTCTGTTTTCTAGTCTCTAAAATGAAGCTATGATGTTCTTGGAATAGAATGAGGTTTTGGACATACAGAGTTTAGCATGGTGCTCAGCAAATGGTAAGAGCTAAATTTTAGAGTTGTCATTACATTAACTTAGAGAAGACCACAAAGAAGAAACCCAAGGTTAGCCGCGACAGGACATTCTTCCCCACACTTGACAGGAGGAAGCACAGAGGATTGATGAATGGACCAGGCTGATAGATTTTGCCTGTCCCTTTTCCAAAGCTGAGGATTAACTGGACCCACAAGTTGGCATCTGACATGAAGCTTTATATCTCCTTGCCTAGGATGGTGGTCATATATTTAAGCCTCTGGTCAAGGAATCTTTCAAGGCCAAATATTTGGCTACTCCCTGTTGAGCTGAATCAGCTATTATTAGGGAAAACTGGCCGGGCTGATGGGTTTGTAAGAAAAATGTGCTCGTTATCTGCATACGTCTCTCAATTTGTTTATCTCTTCTTCTGTCCTCATCTCTGTGTGTGTGTGTGTCTGTTTTGTTTTTTCTCTTTGCCTCTCTTGTTTTCATTTGGTGGGCTCACGAATATTATTTGAGTGTGTCCACATCTATGTATATATATCTATGTGTGTGAGATTCTTTGTCTACCTATGGTGATCACATCAAACTTGGGAAAATAAAACCCTATCCAAAATGGGAAAATAGTACCCTCCCTATTTCTTTTTTAAGCAACTCATTTGTTTTGCATTTCACATCCTCCTTTTTTTTTCTTTTTAAAGATTAAATAAAGTAGTCACTGCTTTGCCGGGGAAGAGATTTTGATAATGATTTTTAATAATCACTTTCTCTAAAATTCCTTTAGAAGAATACTTTTATTCTGTCCATTCTAGGGTTTTCCTTACAGCCAGAAATTAAACACCTTGCTCACGATTCCATAAAAACACACATCACATCAATTAACAGATATCGCCAGGGGCAGGCTCCTTGTTCAACATCTGCTACTTTATTACCAACAGCACCAGC
The DNA here is from genome assembly GCF_000151845.1 of Pteropus vampyrus. Taxonomy (NCBI): domain Eukaryota; kingdom Metazoa; phylum Chordata; class Mammalia; order Chiroptera; family Pteropodidae; genus Pteropus; species Pteropus vampyrus. The sequence continues at coordinate 1,317 of NW_011894791.1, read as the reverse complement.
AGAATATATTATAAGAAGTGTGTCCATGGATTTACACTGGCCTCCAAGAGTGCACAGAGGTTTCCAGTAGGCTTGCTCACTTTTCTAATGAGCCACATTAACACTACATACTGAATTTGTGGGATGACACTCTTTCCTCCCCATTCTGGCAAAACCACGAAGACTATGGTGATTATGTGGGGGAACTTGATCTCTAACCTCATGGAGTTTGTTTTCACAAAAGGCATCAAGAACAATAAATAATGATCACCAGCGATAAGAGCTATATTTCTTGAGTGTTTACTGTATGTTAGTCACTGCGTTAGGAGCGTCACATGCATCATCTCATTTAATCCTAAACCAATCCTTTAGAGAGGCATTATTCTTCAAATTTTGAAGATGAGCACGCCGAGGTACGGAGAGTTCAAATATGTTGCTCAAGGTCAGAGGTAGTGAGTGGCCACAGTGGACACTTTATTCCCATCTCCACTTCTTTTGGGAATGACCTCGACCTTCTGACTTTAGGATTGGACCTGTGATGCAGGCCAAACCAGTCATCTTCTAGACATCTTCTGGGCAGTCGTGATTGATTGTGGGTGGACACTGACCCAGCATATCCAGTGAGAATCTGTCTTTGGGATTAAGGTTCAGATACTGAGACAAAGAAGGTATATTTTCCCTGTGTGGTTGCTAAGCTGGTTGCCAGTGGCTATTTCTTTTTAAATTAATTTATTTTTTATGGTGACATTGGTTAATGAAATCCAGTAAGTTTCAGCTGTACACTTTAATAGTAAGGCATATATATGTTTACACTGTGTGTTCACATCCCATAGTTAGATTTCTTTCTGTCACCACATATTTGACCCCCTTTACCCCGTCTACCTCCCCCTCCCCCCTCCCCCCACCCTCTGGTAACCACTAGTCTCTAGTCCATGTCCATGACTCTCTGTCCTGTTCGTTTGTTGCTTTTAGATTTATATCCCTTATGTAAGTGATATCATGTGATTTTCAACTTTTTCTGTCTGGCTTATTTCGCTTAGCATGATTTTTCTCAAGGTCCATCCATGTTGTCTCAAATGGCAGTATTTCAAAGAAGCTGTGGTACATATATACAATGGAATATTACTCAGCCATAAGAAGAGATGAAATACTGCCAGTGGCTATTTTGCTGCCTATATGGAGATGTTCTTCTCTCTGCCTTAGGGGAAAAAATGAGACCACCATGCAAAGAAAATCAGAGGAAGCAAAGATGAGAAACAGATGGAGAGAAAATCTGAGTAGTGCTCAGTCCCCAGTTCCAGTTCTCCATTCTTGGTTTGTGCAGCATTTCTGTTTATA
>NW_011894790.1:3082-5200 GCF_000151845.1 Pteropus vampyrus | reverse complement strand
GGGTCTGGAGGACAGCTCTGAGCTCTGCTCCCCGCTGTCCCACTGGCCTGCCTCACAGAAGGTAGGCGGGGTTGTCCGACCTTCATGATCAGGAGCCGAAGCATCCCTCAGCTCGACAGGTTACCAGCAGCCTCCGGGAAGTCTACACCTGCCACCGTTGGGCCGGGCTGGGCCGCTGTCCTCTGCTGCCTCGGGCTGCTGATTATCTGGGTGGAGGGGAGGAGTGAGGTTGACTCTCTGAGGGGTGTGGACCGAGAAAAATAGGATTTCTAGAGCTAGGATTTAAACGTAAATTTCATCAAAGCCGGAAGGACCCTCGGCTTCCAGCCGAGAGCTTGTGTGTGGTGTTAATTGGCAGAGGAGACGGTGAATGATTTTAAGAACGGTGACCGGTGACCGGAGCAGGTTAGGGGGCTGGGAGAATGGGGTGACGAGTTAAAGAAGTAGAAATCAGTAGCTGATGGATGGTCACGGGGCTGGGGAGCACGGCAGAGGGAATGTGGTCAGCGTTAATATGATGCAGGGCCAGGGGAGGGAGGGAGCAATTGGGGGGATCGTTTTATGAACTATAGAGATGTCTCACCCATGTCCTGTATACTCAAAACTAATGTAAATAAATAATTTTAAAAAAAAAAAAAAAAAGAAAGATGACCGGCCCTTAGAAGAACAGATGACAAGTGGGACCGTTGGGTACCTGGTCTGCCTGGGGGAGGGGCCCACGTCTAGGATCCTGGGACACGTGTCAATCTTCCTGGTTGCAGACACACCTGGGAGAGGACGATGACAAGCAGCTTCTTTTACACACATGTCACACAGGTGACTAGTTCAGAGAAAGCCCCCCCACAACCCCTGCTCAGCACGTGCTGGTTTCTAAAGCTTTGTGTCCTCCACAGGCCTAGGCCTGTCCCTGGTTCTGACCCAAACAAGAAAACCTACTCTCTGTCCTTTTTCGCAGATAGGTCATTTTTTTCTACCGATGCCTGGAAACGGAGGTGACGATTTTAATCCTCGCCTGGGATCCCGCGGGGAGGAATTGTCAATCGTGGCCGTGAACCATACTCTGTACCGCGTGGGACCCACCATCCCGTTTCTTGCCAGGGAGCAGAAATGACACCCAGAACGGTAGGCACATGTCACCGTCCATTTCTCCAAAGCCACAGAGTGGGCAGCAGCAAGAGGGGACCCCAACGTCAGCTGCCGGCGCCCCGGAACCGTCAGGCAGCATCGACGCCTCCCATTAACTCAAGACGCTAACAGCAGCGGTCACCAGAAACTAATAAAATACTGCATGTCGCCCGTAATTGAAAAGGAAAAACTTATTTTAAAAGCTTAGTGGAGACAGGATGGGGGTGCGGGTGAGTGGGGACATGGGACCTCACTGCATTTCCTGCCTAATTTTCTGTCAACCGAAATCCGCCCTAACAAAACAAGGACCGCTTCCCTGCAGGCTTGTGTTTCTACTAGAACATTTAGCTGAGCTGGCAAACGAAGACGCCGCCGAGATTTTTTTCATTCCCCGACTCAAGTAAACACATATTCTTTGCCCAGAAACGGTTTTCGCCTTTGCTGGTCCCTCTGCCTCCAACAGCAGCTCCCCTCCCCCCTGCCCCGGGGGCTGTAAGATTTCCCAGGAGGTTAAGCCCAGTGTTTTCCTTCCTGGTCGCCACGGCAACGGCCTCTGGAGTCCCGCAGAGGTCCGCAGGCAGAAGGAAGGGCAGCTCGGTGCAGGGGTCCAGCCCAGGACCGAATGCTTTTACTACGCTGGGTCTGAACCCCAAGCTGCGGATCTTCAGGAATTAGGAAAAGTGCTTGGGGGTGGGCCGAAGGAAGTTTGTTTACCAAGAGAAATCCCTCAAAACGAGCTGTTCCCCGGGCGAAGCCATGATGGGCCCCTCCGTTCCTGTGTCATCTTTATCTCCTAAAAGCAAAGCGGCTGCGAGTTTTGTTTTTTTTTTGTTTTTTTTTGGCAGATCAGGGCACCTTTCTCGCTTCGTTTGCATCGCAGAAAGGGGCCTGGCTCTCCAAACCGAGAAGTTCAAGGGTTCAAAGCGTAAACAGAGACTGAGCATCAAAGAGTCGCAGCCCAGGGCCTGGCTGATTTCTGGCAGGGGGCAAACA
>NW_011894790.1:0-845 GCF_000151845.1 Pteropus vampyrus | reverse complement strand
TTTCTCTCTCTCCATCTTGTGGGTCTGGATGCCGGCGGGATCGCGCCTGGAACCGGCGGCCGTTGGCCAACTGTAGACAAATTTAGAAACCGGGCACCTTCGTGTTCATTCCTGCCACCTCCACTTCTTCTGTTTGTGCAGTATGATCCCAGAAATCCACCTCTGCCTCTCACAAATCCACCTCTGTGCTCACGACGCAGGCGTGTGTCCTGTCACTCCAAGGACGGTCACCTGAGACTCCGCGTCACGGCCACGAGGTATTCACGGCTTCACGACGCACAGCGAGCTTCCAAAATACCCAGCGTTTCCAGCCCACGGAAGAGTAAAAAAAGACACACGGTCCTTACACACGTTTTCCATCTAAAAGACGGAACTAATTCAAAGGACGTCAGCATTTTAAAAATTAAATCGTGCCCCACCTTTCGGAGCAAAAGCAAAGAGTCAACTGTTTTGCAGCCGACTGAGGCCATGATTCCCTGCCCCCCAATTTTCCTATTGAAGCACATAGTTTCCATTGAAGACGATTCTGGCTGAGGGCATTCTAGTCTCTGGGGAGATTCCTGAAATGATGTTTCACGAGACGCCTCTCCAAGCTTTGTGACTGTGCGAAGGACAACTCCAGGGTAATTCACTTCCCTCCTGCATCGTGCTGGCTGACGACATGTCTGAAGGTCCCCAAGACGCAGCTGCCATTGTCCACACAGGTTCAGACAATTCCCCAGGGGTGGAGAAAAGAGAGACCGTGATTCAACGAAGCAGAGAAATAAAATTCCCTGAGCTCAAACCATAAAGGACCGCCATTTCCAACATGTGACGTTACATCCTAGCTGTTGGGACCCTGCATA
>NW_011894789.1:5886-6509 GCF_000151845.1 Pteropus vampyrus | reverse complement strand
TGAGGCCTGGGGAGGTCACGTTTCTTAGAGGATTCTGGGATGGGGGAGGGTGATGGTAGAAGCAAGAGAGAGTATTCCCCACATATCAAATCACTCTTTTCCACGTGTTTAGTATAGGGTTCTTAGTGTTATTTTTTCCAATACAGCTGTGTATTTCACGAGCTTTTAAATTAATTATTTAAAAGTGTTGCGTGTACTGATTTTTAAAAGAACCAAGTAGTATAGGATGATATATGAAAAACATGAAAAATCTCTCCCCTTCTCCTCTTAATTCTCAAGCCTCACTCCCCAGAGATGACATTGTTAATAGTTTCCCACCTACTCTTTCAGAAATTTTTCTACGCATAAAAGTACATCTATTTTTTACAAAATACGAGTGGTATCGTACTATGTATATCAGCCCAAGTTTAACTATGTTTAAGCCATTGCTAGCTAAATCTATTTGCATGGAAAATTTGTATTAACATCCCTATGAATATTCTAAAAGACAGCTTGGGAAACGCCAAGCTTATTCATTAAACAAACAACTTCCACTGTGTGCCTGGTGATACCGAATAGGGTGCCTGTTCCTATTCAGATTAGCTACGTACTAGAGGAGTCCGAAATAAAAAAAAAAAAAAAAA
>NW_011894789.1:0-2696 GCF_000151845.1 Pteropus vampyrus | reverse complement strand
TAATTCTAAGGTTAAGTAGCCACAAGCCAACATAGCAGGAGTACGACCCAGGCAGGCTGAGTTTGGGTGAAGAGAGGAAGAAGGGATGCTATTGGGGGAATTTGGAAGGCAAATTTGAGAGAGAGCCTTGGAAAGCATGAGGATGTTAGGTGTTTGAGGAAAAGGGGGATTAAAGAAGAGAGTAGGCTACTTAATGGAAGCAAATTTCTCAAACTTGCCTAAGGCTGGCTCCAGCCCTAGATCTGAGACAGCAAAAGGAGACAAGGAATTGCAATCAGATGACCTGGGTTAAATTCCTAGCTCCACAATTGCTAGACCTTGAACTTGAAATGAGAAGTTGCATTTAATTCACCTTTGTGTCCTTAGCTCTGAGCTCATCATACAAGGTGATTGTGTATTAAACCAAACTACTTACAGATTCTATGCAATCTTGAGCCAGTTCTTCCAGACTGCTCCTCACATGCAAAATAGGGTACTGTTTTCTTCACAGGGTTATTGTGAGGATCAAATATAAGAACTGAGTTGTTTTTTGCATAATTTCCATGATGCAAATTGACTTGCCCCTGTTTTTATTTGTGCAGAGCAGAATATACTGTGGAATCCATAGGAAATGTTTGGGGAAATGGGAGTAGATTTCACAGGCTGCCACTATAAATGCTGTATTTATAGAATTATATATTGAAAGAAAAATATTTGTGATGTATTTTTAAATTAAATATTTTATCATTAAAAAGGTGTAAAAATGCATAATTAAATGGTATAAGTACACCAATTTAGTAAAAGTAACTTCTATACCTTCAGAAGGAAAGTTGTCTGCTCTTAAATTTTTGATTTGTATGAAAAGTCACTAGTTGACACTTCTTTAAAATCCAACATTCAAAACAAACCCACCAGGAGATGAAACCCTTTGATATCTAAATCCAGGCCAAGATACTAACAAGATGCAGAAATTATTTCATAACTATGAAGTAATGGTGAGACTATGGCAGGTGATTAGGAAATAAGAAAGGAGAGAGAAAGAGAAGGAAAGAGAGACAAGACATCAAAAGCGTTTCAAATCCAAGCAAATTTAGAAGCTTTTCCATATCAGGACACCTGCTGTTTAAGACTAAAATATCCACTTTGAGGCTTTAAATAGATGAGCGCCAAAGTGACATCATGCATGTCACTTTGGAAAACATCGATCCATTAGGGTGATTTTTTTTTTATAATGTTCTTTCCAAAGATGTAAATATTATTTGTTTCAAATGAGGAAAGAAACAACACCAGTCTAAGTCACGCTTCCCCAGCCATTCTTTTCCAGCATAAATTAATGATCTCGCAGTTTGCACTGACAGATACTCAGAGGTGTTTAATCAGCTGTCTCTGACAAAACACGGCATTTTTTAGGCTGGCACATTTACAAATAAAGAAAAACCAATCTGTAATCCTTCATAAAATGGAGCCATGGTTCAGCTCTATTTGATGAAATGACATTATCTTGAGCACTTGCTCATGAATGCATAAACAGCGCACAGCTTGAGAAGCTCAGGTATGGGTAGAGCATAAATATTGCATGGAATACATTAGCTAGGGCTCACAAGGAAGGGCATCTCGACCTTCTTATCCTAGGTAAAAGGAGGAAGGGGAAGATGGTATAGCCAAGACTAGAGATCACCTATTGGCTTCCGATGAGTCTAAGTCAAAGCCTTCAGCCCAGCAGGGGAAGCGGGGGGTGGGTGAATGGAAATAGTGATGATAGACGTTTCCTTGAGCAGGGGAGCATCTGTGCACACAAGACACAGATGATTATTATCTTCCCTGAAGATCATTGCCTCCTTGGAAGCAAAAGGATGAAAATGCTAAAATGCATAATGTCTCTTTGAGTTGGGCTTAGACATTATTGGCTGTCTATGCTCAAAGGCAACAATTATTTGGATGCGCACTGTGTGCTGGGACTGTGGATACAAAGGCAATGAAGATACTCCCGCCTTTGAGAGCTCACAATCTCAGTGGGGATGAACATAGTCAGGGCTCTTGGTGGCAACAGAACCCAGTTCTGGCAGAGTTAAATAGAAAAAGCATTTCTTAAAAGGATATTGGAGGGCTTGATGAACAGGGCACAAAATAAGACTACAGCTTGAAATAATGCCCCAGCTTGCACCGCTGGTACACAGCATCCTAGTCGTGGCACTGGAACAGCTGCCAGGGCAGCAGCCACCCTTGTCAGTATGGTGGCCCCAGGGTCCCTGTCTCTCCATGCCACAAATTTCTGGGTCAGACCTGGGGAGAGGTATCTGACTGGAGGAGACAAGTCAAGAGCCCTCACTTTAGTGAAAGGAAGACTGAGAGACCAAGTATCTGGCATTTTCTGTTTCTGGAGTGGCATGTAGGAATATAAGATGTGGGGGATGACCCACTCATAAGAAGGGGGTTCAGATGCTACGTGGTCAAAAAGAAAGATTAATGTCCACTGCACATCAATAAAATGTGTATTTCAGAATATATAGGAAATGCTTGATATAGGCACACACGGGGAGTTTGGGGAGCATTAAGTAAGAAGGAGGGGAGCTTATGCAGACTGGTGCTGAAAGGAGGCTTCCTGAAGGGAACAATGCAGAGTCTGAATGATGATGAAGAACGAACACAGTGGGTACAGTGGGGAGGGCACTGTAGACAGCACAGAGCACAGGGAATTTGGTTTCCAAAGTAGAGAG
>NW_011894788.1:3033-4583 GCF_000151845.1 Pteropus vampyrus | reverse complement strand
GCAAATCTGTGTTATCTAAATAATGGGAAGGTAGCCGCCTAATAGCTGATTTGTTAACTGGTGTGTTTCATTCCTGGCGTTCCCTCACACCTCGTGCCTTGCCTTGATTCAGTCCGTGACATGCCACTGGTTAATAAATTAAAATATTATCCTGCCACATTTGGATCAGTTGCTCTAAACTCAGAACAAGAGTACAGTTCTCCACTCTGGCATTTTAAAAGCCGAAGAGCAAGCATAAAATCTTTTGGTTTGGAGGAATGTACAATTAGGCAGTTTTTCTTACTCCTGGGAATGAAGGTCATCTTGGCCCAGGGATGGAAAAGGACAGTTGGAGTGGAAGCAGAGAGGAGCCGAAGTACGTGTCTCTGAGAATGGGGTCGTTTCTCTACCCCTGTGCCGGACTGAACATCCCTGGACAGGGAAGGAGATGGGATGAAAGAACCTAAGAGAGTCTGGGGGACTCTGAAAGCAGAGGGGAGTATCGCCCTGTTCTTCCAAGGTAGAACCCAAGGACCCGGCGTGCCCTCCGGTTGCTTGCCCTGTGCGCATTGTGTTTAGAGCTCCATGCACTGACTCGTCTGCTCGGCGCGTAGAGCAGACCTGTCTTGTGGCAGGCGCTGTGCTTAGCGCTGGAGATACCAATGCGTAGACACGTGGCCCAGGAGCAGAATCTGTTGTTCAGCAAACCTCCTTGCCCACAGTCACCCCGTCAGGCTGGCGGAAGGTCCATCCCTCCAGTGTTCAGGATGAAACCTTGGCATCATCTTCCTCTCACCTCTCTCTCTCTCCCCCTCCCTGTGTCTAGTCCAACAAGAGATGCTGTCGGCTCTACCTTCAGAATATATCCAGAGTGCAGACACTTCTCTGTCTCCTCCACGACAGAAATAGCTCCCAACGGGAGTTCGTTGCTCCAGCCTTCCTCCCGCGGTGCGTTTTCAGCACAGCGACCGGAGCGGTCCCTTTACAGCGTGAGTCAGATTTGTCACCCCTCTGCTCATAACTTCCCTTTGTACTCGGAGTAAAAGCCCAGCCCAGTCTGCCTGTCCTTCCTGATGCCTTTCTGATGGCATCGCTTGCTTTTCTCACCCTTGCTCACCCCACTCTGCCTCAGTGGCTTTCTGCTGTCCCTTGAGTAAGCTGCTCCCGCCCTCGGGCTTTGGTACCTGTCACTCTCTCTGCCTGGAATACGTCCCACCTGTCCGCACGACTAAATGCTTCACCGCTCCCGAGTCTGCTTAGATACTACCTTCTCGATCATCTCCATTGTGCCAAGCCTGCTCAACATGCCCAGCCACCACCCACAGCCTGAACTCCTAGGTCCTCTTTACCCTGCTCCGAGTGGCTTTATGAGGTCACACAAGCAGTAAGGGATGAACTTTCCAGCTAGATGGAGGTCACGACAAGACTCATGCTTCCTCACTAAACTGCACTGCTGCGCCTCACTCTGTGCTGACTCTTGGTTGCACAGATGTAACCTGTGACACATTTCAAGTTGTCTTCTACGCCGTCAAGCGGTGCTGTGGTAACAACCGTAGGCATCTCAGGAATAT
>NW_011894788.1:0-768 GCF_000151845.1 Pteropus vampyrus | reverse complement strand
TTAGGAGGGGACGAGCGAAGGGACTGAAGGCAGCAGCGCCTCCCGCCTCCATCCAGGGGCAGCAAAGGACCGGACTCCATTCCACGATTCCGCTTCCAGCCTGAGCACGTCGTACGTGCTGGTATCACACTCCCAACCCTTGAGCTTCTCTTTGCGTGGATCACTGATGCTCAAGGGACCCGGTATGTAATGGGAGGTCAAGGTCAAGATGATGCTGAGGTTAGTCTACCCGCCTCTCTGGACTGCGGCACAGCGTACAGTAGGATGGATGTGACTCAGAAGTGCTGGTCAGAAGTCGTGGAGTCTCTTCAGATCAGTGGCGCTTTTGACGAAAGAGTTGTCTACGTTAAATTCTTTTTTATAAAGAGCACATGTAGACTATGTCAGTGGTTCTTGCTTGTCCTCTGACTTCGATTACGTTTCAGCTGATGGGGGCAATAGCAGGAAATCAGAGTGTAGGAAGAGAGAAAAGTCTCGGTATTTATTCTCCTGGCTCCCTCTCCCTACTCACTGAGGTGGGCGCTGGGCTCTGTTTCTCTGTCAAAGACTACTGCTCCTGCTGCCCAGCCCTCCCCACAGCAGCGGCTGTCACCGAGTTCCAGGAAGGGCTCCCACGGTTCGCCCCTTCCGTCCTAGGCTCCGTTTCTCTCCCTGGCTTGTCCCCAGTGCTTCGTCAGCCTCTCTTTGTTACTCTTAACGCTGCCTACTGTTTTGCAAACAATCCCTTTAATAAGCTTCCTTCAACTGCCCTGTTTGAATGCGTCCTCT
>NW_011894787.1:2686-4951 GCF_000151845.1 Pteropus vampyrus | reverse complement strand
AAACAGTGCAAGACAACTGATCACTCAACAGCATCAAATACAATGACTACCATCAAATAAAAATTATGGTACACACCAAGAAGCAAGAAAATGTAACTCTTAATAAGGAGAAATATCATTCGATAGAATCAGTACCAGAAATGGCAGAGATAATGTCCTTAACAGACCAGAACCTTAAAATAGCTGTTATAAATTTAAATATTAAAAAAAGGAACACAATTAGGCAAGAAATTAAATGTATTAAAAAGTAACAGATGAAACTTCTACAGATAAAAATAATATGTCTGAAATAAATAATTCACAGGATAGGACTGACAGTATATTAGATACAGCAGAAAAAAACCATTAGCTAATTGAGAGCACAGCAACAGAAATGATCAAAATTGATGCACAGGAAGAAAAATGACTCCCCCCTCCCAAAAAAAACAGAGCACAATGACCTGCAAGACAATATGCAACATATGTGAAATTGCAGTTCCAGAGGGAGAAATTGGGAAATGGAATAAAATATTTGAAGATATAATATCAAAAAACTTTATAAATTTGATAAAAATTATTATAAATTCACAGATCCAAGAAGCTCATTAACTCCTAGTAGAATAAATAAAAAGAAAAATCCACCAGGGCACATCACATTCAAATTGTTGAAAATCAGTTATAAATGAAAATTTTCAAGGCAATTAGAAGAAAAAAAATGAATTTCAGGAGAACAAAAACAAGAATCCCTGAAGACTTCTTCCTCGGAAAACAATTTAAGACAGAAGAAAACGGAAGTATATTGCCAAACAGAATTCTGTACCATGCAAAAACTCCATCAAAAATTAAGTCTAAAAAAATATATTTTTTTAGTCAAACGTAAGCTGGGAAAATTTGCTACCAACAAATAAGCACTATAAGAACTACGAAGAGAAATTTCTTTGTGGGGAATAAAAATCATACCAGATGGAAATTTTCATTTATACAAAGGAGTAAAGAGTCAGAAACTTTGATCTCCACAAAGGAATGAATGTCAAATCTATGGGTAAATATAAAAGATTTTCTTCTGACTTATTATATACAGTAATAAATAATTTGCTGTTTAAACCAAAATTAACAGCAATGTTTTATAAACTTTGTAACATATGTAGAAGAAAATTGTATGACAACAACAATCCAAAGGGCAGGAAGGGGAAATGCAAGTACACAATTATAAAGCTCAGATATTACTTGTGAAGTGGTATACTGCATGAAAGTACACTAGGATAAGTTTACAATGCCTATTTTATCTAGAGCAACCATGCTTCTTAAAAAAAGATGTATAGATGTAAAGCAAATAGTGGAAATAAAATGAAAAGGAGGAAAAGAACAACAGAAAACAAAGAATAAAGATAAAAAGAGGAATGCAAATAGCATTATAATTTTATACACTGCTATATCAATAATTACATTAAAAATTGGTGTTTAATACTAATTAAAAAGCAGAGATGGCAAATTGTATTAATGAAATCCCAAACCACATATTGCCTAACATCTAATATAAAGACAGAGATAAAAGTCTTATAGTAACATTAGCAGCATTAGAGGAACATTAGTGACAAAATAATCATAAGAAAGCTGGTGCAGCTCTTTAGACAAGTTATACTTCAAAACAGGCAACATAAAGAGGAATAAAGAGAGGCCCTTCATAATAATAAAAGAACGAATTCATGAAGAACACATAACAATCCTAAATGTGTATGAAACAAAATACAAAAAAACAAAACATGATGGACTGAAAAAATAAATAGACAAAACCATAACTTTAATTGGAGATTTCAACATTTATCTCTCTCTAATAGAAAACTTAGAAAAACTTAGGATTTGATTGGATAAAAAAATAAAAAATAAAAAACTTGATAGGATACAAAAAACAAACTTGAATAACACTATCAACCTCCATCGTCTCATAGATATTGTAGAACTCTTCTCAAGAACAGCAGAATACACATTGTTTACAGAAACACATGGGTTGGGCCATTCACTAAGATTGATCATATGTTGAGCCATGTGACCATTTGAAAGGATTTATATCATACATAATATGTTGTATTATTACAGTAAAAATAAATTAATTCTAGAGAGATTACTAGAAATTCTCTCAGTATTTGAAAATGATTTTTTCTAATAAACTATAAATTAAAATTATAAGAATAGAAAACATTTTGAAATGAATGAAAATATAAAGACAACATTAAAATGTGCAGAGTGAAGCCAAAGCCATGCTTAGAAGGAAATTAATGAATTATT
>NW_011894787.1:0-856 GCF_000151845.1 Pteropus vampyrus | reverse complement strand
TCTCTGAGTATGTGATACTGCTGTAAAGACCTATAGAGGAGCTTGAGGATATAAGAGTAGAAAACCCAGAATCAAGTTGGTTCTAGACCAATGGGAAGAAACAACAAGGCAGAGAGCCTCTATAGTGGGACACAGCTGGGCAGGAAAGTGGTCTGAGCAAAAGCGTGTTTTTAGTTTCTAGTTGTAACATATTTAAACCCAAATAAAAGCAAACATATTATTCTGATGGTCTCAAGGCTGATAGTGATGTGAGGTTGTCATTATTTCGTGAAGTAAAATAAATTTCTGGGATTCTCCCTTCATTTCTCTCAATGGATGCATGAATGCAGAGAGAAATATTAGCCACTGAAGGTTTGTTTTTCTTTGTAGGGTTTATACATAAAGAGAACTTGTGCTAAACTTGTGACTCTACTCTTTCTAATGTGAACTTCGTTTTAAACCACTACTCTTTGATTGTATGAATAGAGACATGTTTACCTTTGTAGATAAGCAGTCATATCTGCATGAAGAGCTAGACTGTCATTGTTAAGTACATAAGAAAAGTCAAAGATGTGAGAAAAAGTCAAAACTGCTTTTATATTAAGAGAATTCTGAGAAGCGTGTGTTCTACAAGAAAAATAAGTCAGCTAAACTATCATTTGGTTGTTCATAACTCCAGTGATGTTTAGAGTATATTTCATGAACCTTCTAGGGAGGTGGTAGGAGAGACTTTTCATTTTTTAATCCACTTCTGACAGGAGTAAGAGATTATAAGGGGCTTGTTTTTAATCTTCTCACAGATCAGTTTTAGTGATTTTAATTTTCATTCTGTGGTCATATTGCCTGAATTCTGAGGTGTAACATTTCATCAATATGG
>NW_011894786.1:6170-6741 GCF_000151845.1 Pteropus vampyrus | reverse complement strand
GGACAGCGTCCCGAGGGCCCGGGCTGGTGTCAGGGGCTGCTTGCCATGGCGGCTTGGTTCTCACCGGGACCTTCTTAGGACAAAACACAATGCACTTCCATTAACACAGAGGAGGCCCGGCCAGAAGACGGGGGTGCCACACATGCCGGTGGGCCGGTCTGCCCCCCAGGGCCCCCCTTAACTGCTAACCGTAACTGCGTTCCCCCCAAAACAGGTGGCAGATGATACGGCTGCTCTACAGAGAACTTTCTGGAAGTCGTCAGGGCCCACCGCAGAATGGACAACCCCTCCAGCTCCCGCTCACTTCTCAAGGAGTGCACGAGTTTCGCCCGAACATGCGACAGCCACGCTGGGTGCCCTTCGTGCACACAACTCGGGGAGCCCCCGGAAGCCTAAGAGCAGCGAATGCTTAGCACACGACATGGAGTCCCAGGGCCGCCAGGCGGCTCTCCGTCACTTGGCACCTGGGGTGCACAGCTCCCAGAGCACTATCTGCCTGCAGCACTTCGTGCCCACGTCACCCCCGTGAATAAAAAGGGCGCCCGGCGCTCACAGCGGCAGCGACGCCGTC
>NW_011894786.1:0-2535 GCF_000151845.1 Pteropus vampyrus | reverse complement strand
AGCTGGTGCTCTACAGTGATGTCTAGCCGCCAACCCTGAAAGGCCCTGAGAGCTTAAGGGAAGCCGAGCAGTCACCATGCTGTCCCCAGGCCCTCCCAGCTGTTCCCAAGAACTGTGAGTTCTCCACCTACAATTCCAGGACGTTTAAAATGGGCCTGAGCTGGGACCTTCGAGTCCAAACACTTAGCTTCTTGCAAGGACGGTGAACTGAGTTCAATGAAAGGCACGTACGTGCTCGTGCCCGCGGCAAACGGGGATCCTAAGCACGGCCTGGCCAGCACGCGTGTGGAACGGAGACGAACAGCGAAGTCGACATGCGCGTCCGCAGCCTCATCCGGGACCTAGCCCTCCGCCTTCAGGCCCGGCCGGCCTCCGGGACCCCTTCGCCGTCTGGCGGGGCCTCAGAACGCCTGTGCTCCGTCCTCGGTGGGCCTCCGTCTGCAAGGCCGCTGGCCCTGCGTGAGCGCAAGCGCTACGCGGCTACACAGGACACAGGCACCCAGAGCCTGGCACGTCGCAGGCCTCTGCCCCACACTGCAGAGCCCAGCAGAAGCCACAGAACAAGCGGCGCTGACCCACTAGGGAGGCCGGTGTCCAGTGACAAAGGGGGTGCCAGTCACGGCAACTAGTTTATTAAGCTGTTAGGGCCAAATATCCAGAAGTCAGCAATATGGTTATAATTTATGCAGAACAAGCATAAAGTCGACTTTTTAAAGTAAATCTTTCCATTAAAATACTGTACTAAAATGAACCACCTGTTTTTAAGGAGAACGTACCCTTTTCCACAGATACCGTTTTAGAGACACCGTCAACTGGAACACGACGCGTCTCCTCAGAGGGACAGAGCGCTCGCTCTGCGTGCAGGCCCCGGCCCCGGCCCTTCCCGGCCACGCTCAGTCACACCCGCGTCCTGCTCAGATCCACCTCCCGCCTCCGCCTTTCTCCACGACACCATCCAGGACTTGCGTTGAAAAAGAATGACACTAATACTGACTTGCCCCGAAATGCTTAGGTGTCCAACGGCGGCCTTTCCCCCACCAGCCGGGACTTGGCGGGGGCCCCTGCTCGGTTGCGTATTTAAAGTATTCCAACCCCACCGCCCGCCCTTCACTTCACTGACTCTGCCGCGTGACCGACTGCCCCTTCCCTTTCTAACGGAGAAAGAGACGTTTTGGGGATTTCCTCTAAAAGGCAACTGGAGGTTTCTGAAACACAATTGAGAGGTGCATTGTTTCCATTTATTTTAATTTTAGTCATAGTCGTCTGCCCAGAGCCCACTGGGCACAGGCAGCTATAAATCAAAGACCACGAACACAGCGCTGCCCTGTCCTCTGCTGCCAGCCCGTGTCAGCTCTAACACAAACACTAATTACTTTTCAATCAGACCGTGGGTGTGCACTCTCTCGAAAAACCGCATCAAAATTTCATTAGATGCTAGACACGATCTTGAACCAGAGGACACAGGCGTTGTCCTACCGAGGAGTACGGCCTGCTGCAGGGGCCTAACCGCAGGCTCGGCCTCGCTGGCGGGATGACGTTGGGTGGGTTCTTGACCTCTGTGCGCCTCAGAACCCTCAACTCTTAAACAAAAAGGTGGCCGAGAGAAGCCACTCCGGAGAATTTTGCTGGAGGTGACGAGAGGCTGGGCAGACTCTCCTGGAACAGCGTCCCCACACGGGGGCCCGCGACCTCAGGGTCCTTTCACCCGTCAACGTCACGGGTGGCCTCTGCCAGTCCTCTCTGTTGCCCCCCCGTCTGCCCCTGGACTGTCACAGCCGCCACCAGCCCAATTCTCATGGCGCCGCCCACCCGACGTCCGACACCCGTGTTGGCCCGGCCACCCCCCGCTGCGGCCTCTTCTCCAGTGAAGTCACTGCCATCTCTCTAGTGCCCAAAGCCAACAACGCAGCCTCACTCCTGACCCTGTAGCCCCTTACTCTACTGACCCCCAAATCCTGGGGATGCCACCTCAGAGACACCTCTCTTTTTACTGCATTGCCATCCACACTAGGCCAGCTTGACCCTCGTCGCTTGCTGCCTACACGCACCCCAAACCTAGCCCGACCTCCACGCACCGGGGCCTCTGCACTGCCGCCAGCGTGAACCTGCTGTGATTTCCGAGCAGGCTGGCAGGCAGGTGAGTTACAGCTCCGCGGACTCGCCTCCCTGTCAAGGATTACGTATTCCCGTCCGCCGGGGCTGACCTTGCTGTGTACCACTCTCTGGCCAGAGGAACGTGAGTGGGTGTGACACCGCATCCTAGCAAAGCTTCAAGTGACACCGGGAGCTTCCGCTAGCCCATTTCCGCTGTCAGCCATGACGAACCCCAGAAAGAAACTGCATGTCTTTCAAAGGCGGGCCTGGGCTAGGGACACACGGAGCTGCTGGAGCTGCCAGGAACGGAGCCGCAGTCCACCTCAGCCTCCCGGAGCATGCGACCCTGTGGTGTCTCACCCTTGGAGATCTGAGGGCTATCTGTGAAGCCTCGATGGCTGGTCCGTCACCCAGTGAGCACAGGCGGGTCCTGCCCTCCGG
>NW_011894785.1:4824-6734 GCF_000151845.1 Pteropus vampyrus | reverse complement strand
GGGCCGGGGCGAGGTGTTGCCGGATCGCTTCCCTCCGCAGTCAGGTTCATTATCTGCGCCCTGAGAGCTTAACGCTGGGAAAAAATAACATTCCCAGGAGGCTGAAGGAGGCACCAGACTGTGAACCGATTCATTTAAAGTAAGACGCCGTCAGCAGACTGTGACTAGAAGTGGATGAGGCCGGCTCCCCCGCCCCTGCGACCCGCCTTGGGGAAGCCAGATTGTCACGAAGATGGGGCTGGGAGAGGCCGAGAGCCTGAGGGGAGGGCGGGCCTGAGGGGGTCCTGAGGGATGTCCTGTCCCAGGGTAGCTCTACCGGCCCCCAGGACAGTTCGCAGAGAGCCTCTGCCTAGTGCTCAGCGGCAAACGGCCGGTAGGTCCTTCTCGGACACCCCCGTTGTCGTCCCGTGTGTTGATCTCTGAGCGAAATTCCCAGGACGGTCTTTTCTCCTAATTCACACATTCTTCCGAGAAGCTCGTTAGGGACTCCACACCCGGACCAGACAGGAACGCAGACTGTGAATTATTAAAGCCGCTTCAGGAGGCAGCTTCCCAGCCAATGGGCCCCGCGCCTGTGACAGGTTTAGACAGCTCGGAACAGCACCTCTGCAATGTCAGCGGGCCCCGAGCGCAACTGTCTGGGGCCACATGACGAGGCCCAGGGCCTCTCGAGGTTCCTGGAACCACGAGTCTTGATGTCACAGGAAGGCTCGCTCGCGGGCACGTCGGCTCCCGCGCGTCCGGGAGAAGCGGGCGGAGGCCCGGGCTGCACGTGCTGGCACTTGGTGGCAACTTGGTTCTGCGTCGCATGTCACACCCTTGGCCTCGGAGGTCGGCCGCCTCTGCCGCTCGCATAGAATGGCGGGGCCGGGCCCGTCTCCAAGCTGTCATCTCCTGGGGAGCCCTCGCCCGCGGTCCTGCAGCTCTTGGCGGTTCCAACGTCACGATTTCAGGTCCTCCCTTGAGGACGCTCCGTCAGTCTCGGCTCCGAGTCGACTCCACGGAGCGGCCTTGCCGGCCCCTCTCCGTCCCTCCCCGGGATGCCGCTGTACTTCTCGGCGGCCACCGGTGTCCGTCGCTGCATCGTCTGTACGCGTGGAGCAGGTCACGGTGCAGGGACGTGAGTGTCGCCCAGCGGATCCGAGTCTGTCCCCTCTGCTGTGCCCACAGCGTCTGAGACAGCATCTCGGGAAGTAGCAGCAAGCGAAAAACTCTCAGCAGAGGAGCGGACGAGCGCACTAGGGGCCCCTTCCGGAACCGGGTTCGGCCTCGGCTGCCAGGTGACATGTTTTACCGATGACCATCTCCGGGCGAGGCCGGAGATGGAGCTAGACACGGAAATCTGCAGGCTTCGCCTCAAAAGGGGTCGCCGACAAGCTCGTCGCCTTCGAGCCGTCTTCCGTCCCAACTAGCAAGGCTTTGGGCGGAGCTGGTGACCCGTGCCGCGGTCTGCACCTGTTTCTGCGTGCTGGGCGTCGGATAAGGGGTGTGACCCGCACGGCCCAGGGCCCCGGTCCTGGTGCGAAGAAGGGCGCCTCCTGCGACGTTCACTGTCACCGCCGGCACGGGCACCCGGCCTGGCTCCGGTGCCACTTCCGTGAGCACCGACAGGAGAGCCCATCTGGCAGGGGGCTATGGGACCGAAGGCGGCCCCGGGCACCACCCAGCTCGGATCGGGGTTTGAGGGCACTGCCACACCCCACTGGGGAAAAGGCAGGATTTTAGGTCACCAGGCGGACTGGGCACAACAGAGACGGCCGCAGGAACTCACGTCCCTGAGAGCGTGTGAGGGAACAGGCAGACGGGAGCCCCCTCGGCCGCTCACCCCTTCAGCGATTGAAGAGAACCTTGTCGCCAACTTGCCTGCACCCACCCCACAACCAAGGGGGACAAAGAGCAGCAGGAATTCA
>NW_011894785.1:0-454 GCF_000151845.1 Pteropus vampyrus | reverse complement strand
AAGGGTTGACATTTCATTGTCGAATCACCTTGGATCGCATTCAGCACCTGGGACTCCAGTAGGAGAAATGACAAGCCGTTGGCCACCAGTCTGCTTTCTAAACTACGGCAAGCGATGAAAGGGTTGACATTTCATTGTCGAATCACCTTGGATCGCATTCGGCACCTGGGACTCCAGCAGGAGAAATGACAAGCCGTTGGCCACCAGTCTGCTCCGAAAACGCCTGAAAATCACTGAGGGATTTTCACTCTCCATCACTGACTAGCAACTCAAAGTAGGAGCGCAGTGTTTGGTGCAGCGTAAATGAGATGCCTCACCCCACCCCGGGACGGAAGGTCAGCCACAGGCGCAGGCCAGCCGCGTGTCTTAAGGCCACCTCCTGCCTGAAGCGAGCCCGGCACTCCTGGTGGGACCCCAGAAGAAGGGACGCACTGGGATGCTCCCAACGACCACC
>NW_011894784.1:3955-6201 GCF_000151845.1 Pteropus vampyrus | reverse complement strand
CAACCGAGAGCTACCTTTCAGGGATTTCCAAATAATAAAAACAGAAACCAATATACCCTAGTAGGAGGTCTCTTTTATTTTTTTGACAGCTGTGGGAAGTGCCAAAGAGATGCATCGGCTTGTGTACACGGGGCAGAGGCGGAGGGGCTGTGCCCTGCCTCCCACGGCCGCAGGCTGCATCCCGCAAGGGGAGAAGGGCTCAGGTGCTGCGCAGTGTCTTCCTCACCTGCCTCCTAAGTGACTCTGGAGGCCTTTCCGGGTCACGCGGGACACCCAAGTTATCCCTAAAAATACAAACCTCTCCAGTTCAGAGGCTGTGAGAGTGTAGGTCACATTTCCGCTCATTTCCTGAGACTGTATTTTAAATAAGTTCTTTTATCGGCTCGTTTTCCGGTTTGGGATGGGAGGGCTGCTCGCCTCTCTGTGGTCCCCACCCCCTGGACACGCCCCGCCCCCAGAGCGCCCTTCTGCGACGGTGCCGCTGAGAAACCCTTGAAACCCGGACGTTTTGAAACGGTGTTTGAAGAGGAAGAGTTCGCGGACCTCGTGGATGCTGTGGATGCTGAGGAGGCTGTGGAGGCTGAGGATGCTGAGGATGCTGTGGAGGCTGTGGAGGCTGTGGAGGCTGAGGATGCTGTGGATGCTGAGGAGGCTGTGGAGGCTGAGGATGCCGAGGATGCCGTGGATGTTGCGGATGCTGTGGATGCTGCGGAGGCAGCAGAGGCAACATCGCCGAGCACTTGGCTGGCACAGGGCAGTCATCTGAGCCCCAAGAAATCAGCGTCGCTGGAATGATCTCCTCGTTCTCTCGTTTCAGGTCACCTCGTGTAGAAAAGGCAGAAAGGGCCAAAGCAGAAAATGACCCCGTGTATCTTGTGACAAATAAGTCTTTTTAAACAGCAGTACAGGTGGAAGCATCTACTTCACGCACCTGCGGCCTGAGGCCATCAGATACGTCATCAAGGAAGTGACGTCATGAGTCCGCTGGTGAGGAGGTAACGTGATTCTGTTGCTTCCTATCTGATCAAGGACCCTAAAGAGTTTTAAATCGCTGTTACTCCTCACCCCCTGCGTCCACCACCCAAGCTCCGCCTGCCTGACCTGTTCCCCGGCGCCCTCATCCACGTGGGTGAACCCACCACCCACCCAGGTGCTTGTGCAGGAGACGGCAGCAAAGCTTCAGTCCTTCGAGTCCCCTAACCAACGGGTTTCTCTCAGACCTGTCCCACTGGGTCGGCTTCTCACCGCCCCACGCGCAGCTCTGTCCCGTGTGCCGGCCACCTCGCCCGGATCCCTGAGGTGGTCCGCAAACAGCTTTCCGCAGCCACTCCTGCCCTGCACCCCCCCGTCCCCCAATCTTCTCCCCCTTGGGCGATCACTTAAGGGAATCTGGCGACGCCATTCCCAGACCTCCCACTGAATCATCTGCATCAGTGTCCTGAGTGTCCCGGCCTCTGCGTACCTTCTTCGACTTCATTTCACGCCACCACCTGTGATGGTTTTAAGCCCCTGACACACCTGCCTTCCGTTTGTTCTCTAAACGTGCCGCGAGCCTCTCCATCCGCTCCCGTCTATCCGAAATGGTCGCCGTCACGTCGGCAGCAGGTCGAGTCCCGCTCTTCCTTCGCGGAGCAGCATCGGCTACTGGTTTTTAAACGTCCAGCGCTGGAGAAGACCCGCGCTCACCACGCACGATCCACACGGCCTGAGCTTTCTCTCTATCACACGTGCCACCGTCATACTCATTTGTAAAATTATTAGTAGAGAGCGAGAGAGCAGAGGCTATGTCTCTCTCTCCCCCTTCCCCTCCCCAGGACCTGGGCGCATAGTAGATTTCGACAGAAGCAATGAATTAATTAATGAGGAAATAAGCACATTCCTGAGGGGAGAGCGAGGACTGGACAGTCACGCCTCGATTTTCTGTCACTCCGACGGTTGACGGAGGGCGCGTTTGAAACGCACCAACGCTGGTGCAGTTGAAGTAAATGAAGAAATAAATAACAATATGAGTTGCGATGTCCTTCTAGGACATACATTTAAATGCATTACTCAAAACTAGAGTTTTTAAACCTTGGTATAGAACATATAGATAGTAAAAGTAATGTATCATTTACTCGTGAAATATATTTAAAGAATTTTCCCGGTGCCCATTTCTCCAGATATGTGAAAATGTATAAACTTATTAGGCGAGGCTAATTAAAGCGAAGAACACTTTTAGATCTCACCTCTTTTTCCGTTCGGTTCTC
>NW_011894784.1:0-480 GCF_000151845.1 Pteropus vampyrus | reverse complement strand
CAGAGGGTTAGTGCTAAGAATGTGATCGTACAAGAGGTAGACAAGGCTTTTTCTCACGTGATTTATCATCTGGTAGGGTTATAGACAGTAGACAGATAATTATCTAGATAATTATTCGGTCATAATCGTGGTAGGTAATAGGAAGGAAAATAACCTATTTTGAGAGAATCGATGATTTTCATTGGCAGCATTTTCCCCTTTACTTGGTATAAACAATAAAGATGTAACTTACAGTTGGTGGTGTTTTAGATACAATGAAATATTACAGATGCCTAAACTTTTTAAAGTATCGTTATCCTGCTACCCTGAATATTTCAGTATCCTCTCTTAAGAATACGGATATTCTCCCATAAAATCCGGGTATCATTATCACATCTCAGAGAATTAAAAATACTTCCATAATGCTGTCTCATATTCCATTCATCCAGTTGCCCCAAGAATGTCTCATATAGTTGCTTTGCTTTGTTCACCAGAATTAAA
>NW_011894783.1:2462-4722 GCF_000151845.1 Pteropus vampyrus | reverse complement strand
GAAATCTAAAACTCTGCCGGCATTCAGAGAACCAAGCCACAGAAGGCAGCTGGGGCCTTTTTCATTATGCCATTTCAGTGGCACCCCTTTCCTCTCTTGACCCCAGGCCTGGTGTCTGGGCCTCTCTGCCTCAGAGTCTCTTTAGAATGGACCTCCACAGGGTAGGTCTTCTGGAGTGGCTAACCGAGGAGCTTGGCAAATCCTCTTCCCAAAGTCAATGATAAAGTTAAACAAGATTGTCAAAAACTACCATTTAAGACTGGAAGTGACCAAAGATATGTTTATTCAAGAACGTCTAGGATTCTGCAGCGTGAATTAGGCCAGCTCTGGTTGGCTTCCCCCTCTGCAGGCTGAGTTTGAACCTCCTCCACTCTGCTAGAGTTCTTGGCAGCTGTCATCTTCTTTCCTCTTTTTTATTAAGGCAAGGCAACCCTTGGTTGACCTCACAGATTGCAAAGATCTTGTCAGTTTATAATCCCTCATTTTTTACGCCTACAGCACCTGGTCTTCCTAGATGGTCTCCCATCCAAGTACTGACCAGGCCCAACCCTGCTTAGCTTCCGAGATCAGACGGGATTGGGCTTGTTCAGAGTAGCATGGCTGTAGACTTTTCTCCTTTCCTCTTTTTTGTGTATTTGAGAGGTTATACTTCAGGAGGTGATGGTGACGATCACTTAAATTCATTCTGCCAGGTTTAACCAGAGTCCTCTATCATGTACTTCCCAGGCCTTCAGTTCAGTTGGTTGTTATCAGTCTACTGTGTAGGTGGCAAGGGACTTGAAATTAGATACCTTTACTATGTGTCAAATACTGTGATAAACAAGCATTCTATGTGAGCTTTCTCAACGAATACAACTACTTGAAGCAGGCACCATTGTTAACCTTTTTTTAACATTAAGGAAATGGATGTGTAAAGAAATTAGATAACAGCATCAAGTAGCTAGCATGGTGGAGCTGAGTTTGCACCTAGGCAGTCTGACTTTAGATCCCACAGACTTACCTGTGTTAAACTGCTGTCCCTCGCATTACTACAGCTCTGTTACAGGAGTGAAATGAGATAATTGATTTTAAATTGCTTTTCAGATTGTTAGGTGCCATAAAAATATGAGGCATTAACCTTGACAAAGACGTTAGAGCTTTAATGAAGGAACTTCAAAATTTGTAATGTGATGTCTCTTGTTTCTTTTTTCTTTTTAACTTTTTTATTCCTAGGATACTTAATGTATTTTCTCTTCATTGCCTATTTTAGCTTTAACATTCCCATGGAACCAGACAGGAAAAATATTAGTTTGTGTTTTTCAGTAATTCATATCAAACATGATCCATTTTCAAACAGATCAAAGAAGTTGGAGACCTCGAACAGAATTGCTATATCAAGGTGGTTCATTTAACTCTAGTTATATTTAAAAGGAAACTAGGAAAGTTAAATTGTTTACTGTCATAGATGCTAATCGAGTATTTGGCTAAAACACAGAAATATATATAAACGATACTTAAGATTTATGTCTAAGATGAGCAAATTTTAATATTTTAAAATTTAATATTTTAAAATTAAATGAAAATTTTACTATTTTTGAGTGAAAGTTTTTCAGACCTATCAGTTTGAATAACAGTGTTTTATTCCCTGGGAGAATTGGAGATGAAGTGGAAGGCCATGATTTAACTTTTAAGAAATTGGCAGTCAGGACAAGACGATTTCATCAACAGATTTCTCTAATCTCATATAAGGAGACGTTGATAATCTTGAGCATAATAATTGTCAGATTTTCTCAAGTGTTTTTTTGAAATGTATTATTGGAAAAGATCAGGATAGAAACATGGCTCTTAACGCTTAGGTTCAAATGCTGCTTGAGGAGATAAGTTAACTCACCAGCAGCCATGAACTTGGCTTTCGGTTTGACTCTTTGCATGCCAAAGCTAAATTAAAGGACTGAATGTGGTTGCACCCACCTCCTGGTGACAGTGTTTTCTGCCTACCTTTAGACTGGATCGGTCTCAGAGATGGACCCATCACCATATCCGACGACTCTGATGAGGAAGGGGTTCCAATGCTGGTCACCCCAGCTCCTCAGCAACATGACGAAGAGGACCTGGATGATGATGTCATCCTGACGGAAGTGAGTTTTCTTAAACTTACCGTGATGAGGCATTATTGCAAGTTAGCGTTCTGGTTCTTCAGCTACTCAGTGGAGGGTGTCGGGGCCTTGTGAACAGCTGAGAGCAGCGCTTGTGCTGCGCATCGCTTGCCCTTGTTCTGCTG
>NW_011894783.1:0-2412 GCF_000151845.1 Pteropus vampyrus | reverse complement strand
GTAAAGAAATTAGATAACAGCATCAAGTAGCTAGCATGGTGGAGCTGAGTTTGCACCTAGGCAGTCTGACTTTAGATCCCACAGACTTACCTGTGTTAAACTGCTGTCCCTCGCATTACTACAGCTCTGTTACAGGAGTGAAATGAGATAATTGATTTTAAATTGCTTTTCAGATTGTTAGGTGCCATAAAAATATGAGGCATTAACCTTGACAAAGACGTTAGAGCTTTAATGAAGGAACTTCAAAATTTGTCATGTGATGTCTCTTGTTTCTTTTTTCTTTTTAACTTTTTTATTCCTAGGATACTTAATGTATTTTCTCTTCATTGCCTATTTTAGCTTTAACATTCCCATGGAACCAGACAGGAAAAATATTAGTTTGTGTTTTTCAGTAATTCATATCAAACATGATCCATTTTCAAACAGATCAAAGAAGTTGGAGACCTCGAACAGAATTGCTATATCAAGGTGGTTCATTTAACTCTAGTTATATTTAAAAGGAAACTAGGAAAGTTAAATTGTTTACTGTCATAGATGCTAATCGAGTATTTGGCTAAAACACAGAAATATATATAAACGATACTTAAGATTTATGTCTAAGATGAGCAAATTTTAATATTTTAAAATTTAATATTTTAAAATTAAATGAAAATTTTACTATTTTTGAGTGAAAGTTTTTCAGACCTATCAGTTTGAATAACAGTGTTTTATTCCCTGGGAGAATTGGAGATGAAGTGGAAGGCCATGATTTAACTTTTAAGAAATTGGCAGTCAGGACAAGACGATTTCATCAACAGATTTCTCTAATCTCATATAAGGAGACGTTGATAATCTTGAGCATAATAATTGTCAGATTTTCTCAAGTGTTTTTTTGAAATGTATTATTGGAAAAGATCAGGATAGAAACATGGCTCTTAACGCTTAGGTTCAAATGCTGCTTGAGGAGATAAGTTAACTCACCAGCAGCCATGAACTTGGCTTTCGGTTTGACTCTTTGCATGCCAAAGCTAAATTAAAGGACTGAATGTGGTTGCACCCACCTCCTGGTGACAGTGTTTTCTGCCTACCTTTAGACTGGATCGGTCTCAGAGATGGACCCATCACCATATCCGACGACTCTGATGAGGAAGGGGTTCCAATGCTGGTCACCCCAGCTCCTCAGCAACATGACGAAGAGGACCTGGATGATGATGTCATCCTGACGGAAGTGAGTTTTCTTAAACTTACCGTGATGAGGCATTATTGCAAGTTAGCGTTCTGGTTCTTCAGCTACTCAGTGGAGGGTGTCGGGGCCTTGTGAACAGCTGAGAGCAGCGCTTGTGCTGCGCATCGCTTGCCCTTGTTCTGCTGTTGAGAACAGCCCCCTTCCACCCTGCCTGAGGTCCCCTTAGCGTTAGGAGCCGTATGTTTGGGTCTGTTTCTGGACTTCTCTGCACTGTTGCTCTGTCTGACTGTTCATGTACTAGTCCACGCTCATCTCCCCTTATTATTACACATTTTTCAGAATCATCCTAGATATTTATAATATTGACCCTTTCTAAGAACAATTTTCGTTATTTAAAAGTTGGTTTTTGTATTCATACTCAAGTCACCTTATTTTTAATGTCTCATCATTTTTTTCAGTTGACCCTCATAATTTCTCAAGGGATGGTGTCTGATCTATCTGCAGATGATAAACTTACTTTCTTTTCAGTTTTTATACCTTCTCTTGTCTAATTTTATAAGTGATACCTCCTCAAAAATTTTAAGTAATAATAGTAATGGGAATAAGAAAAATAGCCACTGATATAAATGGGAATGCTTTAATGTTTCTTCACTAAGTATGGTGGTGGCTTTTTGCTCGAGATAACATTTTTTAAAATTATGTTAAGGAAGTAGCCATCTACTTTATTTCAAGTTTTTAATGCATGCATGTACAATTCTATCAAATTCAATTTTAGCATCTATGGAGATGATCATATAATTTTTCTTCTTTGATTTGTTAATGTAAATTATTCTGTTTCTAGATAGACTCCACTTGGTGGTAGTATTGTAGTTGGTAGGTTCTATTTGCTAAGATTTTATTTAGGGTTTTCTCTGTAGATCTTATAATCAAGATTGGCCCATGGGTGCTATCCTTGACAGATTTTTTATAAACATGATTCTGATTCTGACTTTATGAAGAATTGAGAAGTTTCTTTCTTTTTCTGTAGTCTGATAATAATATTTTAAATAACATTTTAAATAATATTTTAAATAACAACAACAACAACAAAAAAATTAAAAAACGTTAACTTCCTTAAAGATTTGGTAGAATTATCCCTAAAGGCATCTAAGTTGTTGCTTTTTGTGAAGGACAGTTCTTTGAAACTCTCAGCTTCCTCCAAGGTAATTAACATGTTTAGATCATCTGTTGCTTTCAATATCAGTTTT
>NW_011894782.1:1045-4359 GCF_000151845.1 Pteropus vampyrus | reverse complement strand
GGGGTGAAGGAAGCACCGACGGAAGGGGCTCGGTGCGGAGGCTGCGTGAGGAGGGTCGGCGTGTCTTCCAGGAGGAAGAACAGGCAGGGCAGAGCCACCCACGGCTCTGGAAGCCTGGGAGGCGGTGGTCAGCAGTGGGATGTGGGGTTTTGCGGTTTCAGAGGCGGAGCCCCGCAGAGAGGCGGGAGACAGGGGCCGGGGTGTGACCGTGGGAACGAGGAACGGGGATGTGGACTCTGACCACGGGGAGGTTGGGGGCCTGTCCCACCCGGCCCCCGAGTCCCCGTGTCAGCGGATGCCAATGTCAGCTCTACCCCCGCTCATGACACACGCAAGGCCCAGGCGGGCCGCCAAGGGCTGCGCGCATGCGCCATCCCCGTGAGCCTCACCGGGGCTTTGTGGGGCGAGCAGCTCTCGGCGCCACGTTACAGGCGGGGAACCAGGGGCTCGGGCCGCCGTCACCTGTGCGGGCGTCAGGCCATGCTGTCCGTCACTCTGCTCCCTGAGCCTGGCCGACACTTCTGCCCTCCCTCCTTCCGTCTCTACTGTCCTTGCTTGTTTTCGTTTGGGCTCCACGGTCCCCCCCCCCCCCCCGCCCCCCCCCCCCCCCCCCCGTTTGTAATGACAACCTCCTCTCCTGCTCCCTGTCCAAAGAGGGGAGCGGTCCCGACCCCTCCCTCGCACCTGCCTCCCACACTGACAATTCTTGTCACGGTGGCTCCAGAAGAGATGGTGGATCCACCTACTTCCTTCCTCTCGCCCGCCCTCATCCTCACCTCTTACCTGGACAGGTGTGTCAGCGTCCGCATCGGTCCCGCAGCTTCCACGTTGGACCCCTGTCCCCACCCCCTCCGCCACCCCAAGTCCATTCTCCACCGGGGCAGCCGGCGTGTCCTTAAAATGTAGCACGGTGTCCTGTTAAAACCTGCTTCAAACCTTCTGTGGTTTCCCGCTGCCATCGTTATCAAACCTCGGCGCCTGCGGGTCACTCTGCGTCTGGCTCGGCCTTGTCCTCGAGCTTCGTCCCTCCATCGTGCACCGCGCCCGAGCTCTTCTCCACGTGGTGGGTGCCCTGGTCTTCGCCGTCCCCTCTGCCTGGGTCACGCTTCCCGCCACTGAGCCCTTCTCCGGCGAGAACGTCCCTCCGGTTCCTGTCTCGGCCCGTTTGCTGGCTTCCCGCCTGCGGCCTAGCTCCAGCCGTGACCGCTCTGTGGGTTCGCTTCCGTGAGTGTCTTCTCCGGGGTGCTGATCGCCATCCGATGTCCCTCGTGTTTCGCCCGCTTGGTCTGTGGTCCGCCTCCCACCCCACGAGCCGATTGCGACGGGCCGAGGACGTTGGCCCGCACTGCCCACTTCCGTGCCCTGGTGCGGAGTAAGCGGGTCCTTGGCACACGTACGCGGAACGGAGAGACCACCTGTGTCGCCAGAGCCGAGGCCAGGGGTGTCCATCTTTCTGAGACTGGCTCTCAAACCTTCAGGGGAGGACGCTCCCGGCTCCAGAGGATGCTGACCTAGGGCGTGGGGCTTGCCTCATCCGGTTCTGTCCTCTCGCAGGCCGACTGGGATCAGAGCATCGCCGGAGTTTAGCAAGGGGCTGTGCTCACCGGAGCCTCCGCAGCTCCCCCGACCACCGTCCGTGCTGACCGTGGCTTCCCCCCTCAGCCAGACCCCCGCGTGTCCACTGGCGCCGTCCACCTGGGTGGTGAGCCGCTCGCTGTGTTCAGGAGACACTTCTCCGCTGTGTGGGTTCACGTGGGAACTCTTAGGCTTACGAAACGCACCCCGAAGTTTCGCAGGACTGCCAGCCCTTGGTGGTTGCCCCCAGACAGGCCACCTCCATGCCACTGCCTCAGTGCTGGCTTCTCCCGGGCCTCCCGACCCACGTGAAAGGGACGAGCCCTTTCGCTCCTCTGGGATCTTGCTGACACCCTGGGGTAGGAGCCCCATCTGCTCCAAACCCTTCCCGACACCCCACCAGCCCAGAGGACGGCCCTCGGTGCAGCAGCACCCCATCTGTCTGGGGAGGCTGGGCCCCCTCTTGCCCGCTGCTCCCGGGCCACCCCACACCTGGGTGGCCATTCCACACGGGTTCCACGGTGCTCGGAGCAGGCGGCCGCTGGGCCCCACGTCGATCTAAATGCTCCGCCCCATCTAAGTGCCCCGCCCCTATCTAAATGCCCCGCCCCTATTTAAATGTCCCGCCCCTATCTAAATGCCCCGCCCCTATCTAAAAGTCTGCCCCTGGCATCCCCATGCCCTCACTGCCTCCTCCCCGCTGCCACATATGTCCCTCAGGGTCCGGTGTCCATGCAGCCTCCCCCGCCCCCAGGCGGGGAGTCACCGAGGGCAGGGGCTGCGGCTGACTTGGCTGTGGGCGCGCTCGGGGCCGGGCCGCTGGGAGCTGCCGCACACGCTGGCTGCTCCTCTGCTCAGAACGCTCCGCGGCTCCCGTCTCGGAACCAAAGCCCGCAGCCCGGTCCCTCTCTCTTCCCTCGCGCCCTCCGCCACCCCCGCCTCCGTCGGTGCTTGCGACGCCCTTCCCGCAGACGTGCGGAGCTCCCGGCCTTGCCTGAAGAGGTGTTCGCGCAAATGTCACCTTCTCCCGAGGCCTCCCCTCTCTGTCTTGTGCCGGCCTCGGCCCACCCATCCCCGATGGTGCGGCTGGACCAGCCCGCGTGGTTCTTATTACGGTTGCAAAGCATCCTCGGCAATAACCATAGCGAAGCGTGGGGCGTGGGGGAGGAGGGGGAGGTTTATTACTTACGAGCCCCTGGGCCACACAGCAAGGCCACAGGGGTGACAGGGAGAGGTTCTGCTTTGACCGGGGTTGAAGGCGGGCCCTAGGATTTCCTGGGCTCACTCTTTATTAGTAAACGTAAAACGTAAGAGGGAGGAGAGAGAGAGAGAAAGAAAAAGAGAGAGAAAGAGAGAGAGAGAGAGAGAGAGAGAGAGAGAGAGGAGAAACACGCGGCCCACACCGTCCGTTGTCTAAATCGACCACGACGTCTGAAGCGTGGGGCCCGCCCGGCCCTTCATCGGGCCGCGTGGCCGGCCGAGCGCTTCTCCAGATGGGTCCTGGCCGCAGTGGGTGCCCTGGCACCGGAAGCCTGAGGCGGCCCTTTGCCATCAGAAACAAGAGGAGACGGGGTGCGGGGACCTGCCCTGCACCCCCTGAACCTGCAGCTCGCTCCCGCCCGATCTGTTGCCGTGGGACACGCCGTACGCTCTGCTTATTTCCCTCCTTTCCTTCCGAGCCTCTCCCAGGAGGGCAGGTTCTGCTTTGCTCACGGCGGCCGCGAATTAAGAGCTCAGTC
>NW_011894782.1:0-470 GCF_000151845.1 Pteropus vampyrus | reverse complement strand
GGCAGCAGACACGGGAAGAGTCGCCGCAGCGCGTGGGCGGCTGGAGTCCTCCGGCTCAGCCCGGGCGGCCTTGCGCCCCCACCTCACCGTGGCAGGGGTGATCGTGAGAAAAACGGAAAGACGTCGGATTATCTCCCGCGGCTTAGAACAAACGCAAGCCCCTCCTGCCTCCGCGCCCCTCCCTGGCGGGGCGGCCCCCGCGTCTCCCGTTCGCGTCCGCACCGCTCAGGATGCGACTCAGCCGTGGCCTGCGCTGCCCAGGCTTATTCCCGCCTCCCGCGGTTCCCTCCGCCCGCAAATCTCTTCTCCCCCGAGACGGCTTTGTGATTTGTCCCTTTGCTTTATTCGAGTCTCTGCTCCAATGCCACCTCCTCAAAGAGGCCTGGCTCCCCGCTCCGTAGCCCATCTTATTTTCCTTCGTTGCCTTAATCAACTACGTGACATGACTTATTTGATTATTGCCTGTCTCT
>NW_011894781.1:6243-8636 GCF_000151845.1 Pteropus vampyrus | reverse complement strand
CCCCACTTTCAACATTGGATAGATTTTCCAGAGAGAAAATTAAATTTAAAAGAAAACAATAGATCTGAATAACACTATAAACCAAACATAATTAAGAGGCATACACGAAATAGTCCATCCAAAAGCACCAGAATATATATTTTTCCCAAGCATACATGTAATATTCTTCAGAATAGATGATATGTAGAGCCATATAGCAAGCCTTAGCAAATTTAAAAAGACTGAAATCATATCAAGTATCTTTTCCAACCACAATGGTATGAAAGTAGATATCAATAAGAGCAGGAAAACTGGAATATTCATGAATATGTAAAAATTAAACAACACACTTTTGAATAAACAATGGACCAAGGAAGAAATCAAAAGGGAAATCAGAAAGCATCTTAAGACATGCAAAAATGAAAACACATACCAAAACTTATGAGGTGCAACAAAAACAGTTCTAAGAGGGATAGTTATAGCAATAATGTCTACATTAAGAAAAAAGAAAGCTATCAAATAAACAACCTAACTTTATATCCCAAGTTATTAGAAAAAAAGAAAAAAAAAAAACTAAGCCCAAATTTACAAGAAGGAAAGAAATAACAAAGATCAGGGCAGAAATAAATGAAATAGAGACTAGAAAAACAGTTGAAAAAAATTAATGAAACTAAGAGTTGTTTTTTTTTTTTAAAGATAAACAAAAGTAATAAAACTTTAGGTAAGGTAATTGTAAAATAAAGAAAGAGAACTAGCTAAATAAAATTATAAATGAAAGAGAAGACATTACAATGATACCACAGAACTACAAAGAATCATAAGAGGCTACTATGAAAAAATTATACACCAACATACTGAATAACCTAGAAGAAATAAAAAATTTCTGGAAACATACAACCTACCAACTGAATTATGAAGAAATAGAAAATCTGAACAGAACAGTAAAGACTAAGGAGATTGAAGCAGTAATAAAAAAAACCTCCCATCAAAGAAAAGTACAAGACCAGATGTCTTCACTGGTGAATTCTGCTAAACATTTAAAGAAGAATTAATGCCAATTCTCTCACTCTTTTAAAAGCATTGAAGAGGGAACACTTCTATTACACTGACACCAAAAGCATTCATTACACTGACACCAAAGCTAGGTACAGACACTACGAGAAAACTATAGGGTACTATCCTTGAAGACTATAAATGCAAAATTTCTCAACAAAATACTAGCAAATCAAATTCAAAAGTACATTAAAAGGATCATACACTATGAGCAAGTGAAATTTATCCCTGGGATGCAAAGATGGTTCAACATATGGAAATTAATAAATGTGATAAACCACATTAATAGAGTGAAGGATGAAAATTATATGATGTTCTCAGATGCATAAATAGCATTTGACAAAATTCAAATTTTTTTCATGATAAAAGATCTCAACAATTTGGTTATAAAAGGAATATACCTCTACATGATAAAGGCCATATATCATTAGCCCACAGCTAACATTATAGTCAATACTGCAAAGCTAAAATCTTATCTTCTAAAATAAGGAATAAGACATGGATGTTCACTCTCACCATTCCTATTCAACATAGGACTGGAAGTCTTAGACAGAGAAATTTATTAAGAAAAAAAATAAAAGGCATCCAAGTTGGAAAGGAAGAAGTAAAATTATCTCTGTTTAGGCAGCAGCATCTTACATGTAGAAAACCCTAGGGACTCCACCAAAAAAGAGTTAGAACTAATAAATGAATTCAGTTAAGTTGAAGGATAAAAAATCAGTCGTGTTTTTATATACTAACAATAAAATATCTGATAGAGGAGAGCAATCTCATTTTCACAAGAAATGTTGATCTTAGCATGCCATCACTATATTGATTGTCGGAAAAAAAAAAAAGACGTCATTTGGAATGGTCTATAGGCTTTGCAGAGCAATGGTTTTGAAAACTTTTAAAGGAGATAGGAGCTATCACCCCCAAGGACTGACTGATCCATGGCTTAGAGCTTGTGGAGAGGATAGAGTGACCACCTTGGGTGCCAGTGGTAGAAGGTACACAGTGTAAAGAAAGTCTTCTGCTACCACTTCCACCTTCAGGTACTATAGGAGGTAGCACTGTGGTTGGATATGAACAAGCAATAGCCAAAACATGAGTCCACACACATGGCTCAATACAAAGGGTTAGTAGTGAAGTATTTATGGACCAGACCTCTGAACTCATCCTGTATCTACTGTAAGTGAGAGTTAGTTAAATCATCATGCCAGGACCATTCTAATTCATATTCTTGCCTAATTCTGCAAAAAGGAACCATGCTGGACAATAAAAAAGATCTACTTATAAGACTTCTTCCTAGAACTGGAACCCAGCTATGTGAGCCCAGGACAACCCCACAAGCTCAAGTCCCAGAGATCTGGAGGACATCT
>NW_011894781.1:0-1918 GCF_000151845.1 Pteropus vampyrus | reverse complement strand
AAAAATCATTTCCAACATCTATAAAACTAATCGACAAAACCTATATTGTTGATTGGAGATTTGAAGCACAGTAAGATACTTGCAGTAGCTGCCTCTGGTATGTGGCTTTTTCATTAAATGTTAGTTGATCACCTCTGGAGAGCGTATTCCAAATTAGGGCAGCTGAACACCATTATGGTGTAATTAAAACCAACTGATAGACACATATAGATCATGCTCTCTAAAGTGAAAAAATTTAAGGCAAATTACAAACAATATAAACTTATACCCCTAAATATTTCTGTATGCTCCTCTAAAAAATTGGATTGTCATCTTACATGGCCAAAATAATAGCATTGCATTTAATAAAATAAACAATACATTCCTAATAACATAGACACTCATTCCATATTCATATTTTCCCAATTGTTCTTCCAAAATTCGCTTGAAGTCTAGTTGTCAAAATCAAATTCAATCCAGGATCTCATTTTTGCATCTGGTTTTCCTGTGTCTTAAGTGTATTTCAATATTTAATAGTATTTTTTTGTGCTGCCACTCTGGCTATTGAGGATTCATGCCATTTATCTTACAGAATGTCTTTACTATGAGTTTTATGCGATTGCTTTATTTAGTATCATTTAGCTCATTTCTATTTCTACTGTTGGAAGTCAAATCTAAACACTTGTTTAGGTATAAGTTAAACGTTTTGAAAAATATATTTTAAGTAATTTATGCATTTTTTCCACTTTTAAGCATCACATAGACTCATAGATTTAAAAATAGATTCTTTTTTTCTCTCTCTCTGCAGTATGATGCCCAAATTGTTATGACTTTGGCCAGTGGGGGCTTGTTTCTGAGTTCCTTTGACCTAATCTTTCGACATTAAGTTTTGAAAGGTTCTTTGTTTTCTAGAACAAAAATTTATTCCAGACTCACCTTGTCCCATCTTTTCAGAATCACCTTGTACCATCTCTTCTTTAGATAAGGTATCAGTGTATCAGTCATTTCTCCGGGGAGTCCTGGTTCCTTTTAGTAGAAAACAGTATTACAGACCAAATTTAAAGGAGGTGGGAATTCCAGCTGCCTTGTAGCCTCTACTGACATCACCACAGTGGGAGAGAGGTAAAGTAGTGATTCTCCTCAAAGCCTCTTCTCCCAGCAGGGTGGGAGAAGGCAGAGAGGCTTCTCATGTAATCTTCACTGATACCAGGGTAGGGTCCTTGTCACTCCAGCTCTTCGACACCTTCCCGGCAGGGGAGGTAGGGTACCTGTTTGCAGCCTTGCAAAGGTGAAAGGTCAAGGCTTACCGCCAGACCTTTGCTTGAGTAGATAGGGCCACCATTTCCTTTCTGTGCTGTCTGGCTGGAGTGGAGCAGTCATTGATAAAGGTTTCTGCCTTGCCAGGTTTCTCCTTCCCTAGTCCTTTGACTAGAGAGAGCAGGATTTTAATAAAGATTTTTCTGTTTGTGTCCTTTGGCATTTCTGGTTTTCTGGCTTCTGTAGCTCTATGTCTGTGGTACATGAGGCCAAAGAAAACCCTGGGAACAAGGAAATTCACCGCCAGGTTTCCTCAGGTCCTGAATGCTCTAGACAGTATGGCTTCTCCTGTGCACCTTTGTGTATTTATGTTTGTTTTACGTATAACATCCAGGATTTTTAGTTGTGCTTAGTGGGAGGAATAGGGAAAAGTGCCTCTATTTTATTTTCCTGGAAGCGGTTCTAGTCAATGCAATTTTTAACTCTGCTATTTTGTGTGCTTATGAAATTTCTTAACTTATCTTACTCCCTTTTCTGAGCTATGTTTTCCTATCATGTATAGGATTCTCTTACCAGCTCAATGTATCATGGCAGCATTTTCCCAGTTTATATTATTTTGGCCCAGCTTCAGTTATGAGGTCTTAATAGTCCTTCAGAGGCATCTAAAAGAAAACTATTATCT
>NW_011894780.1:1240-2591 GCF_000151845.1 Pteropus vampyrus | reverse complement strand
TGAAGTAATGAGATTTAAGAAACCCGATGTCTCAATGAGGGCATAAGTCAGGTTAGTAGGAATGTAGCATAGAAAGGTATGTTGGTATCAGAATAAGCAATGAAAACATTCAAAATTTTTAAAACAACAGTTCTGGTGATTCCAAGGTTCGATGTCTGCCCTTATATACTGGTTGCTAAAGTGGCATGAAAATATAAGTTGTCAGCACATGCACAAACTGAGAGGCCCACTATACAGAGGACATTTACCTGTGAGATGAAATGACCCATGATGTTTAGGAGAAAGAACAGCTACGAAGGAAAACAGTGAGCCAGGTGACAAAAATCCTTGAGCGACATCCTACGGGTTACTAGATAACGGCAAGAAGGACAGGAACAAGTATGATAAAGCAAGTATGGCATAGATTTCAAAGTGAGAGGAATTACTGAAAGAAAGTGATTTTAAAAAGTGATCTGGAAGCAAAACATCTAGAGAATGCCAAGAATGGCAAGTTCTTTGCTCATCCTGAGGTACACTGAACTTAAGAGAATGAAAAAAGCACTTAGATTTCAAGAAAGGAGGTAAAAGAATAAAGGAAGGGAACGGTAGAAATACGAAGAAACTTTCATGATGGAAAAGGAATCAAAGATGGAGAAACAGGCAAAAAAAGAAAAGGCCGTTTTTTTCACCTCTAAGATTCTGCACATGCTTGAAATGCCCTTTTTAATCTCCTTGATGGGGCTGATAGTATTCTGCTCAGGAGTTATTTCCTAAAGGAAAGCATTTTCTAACGCACATCCCCAGTTTCCATGTACCTTGTGCCTAAAGCACATGTACCCTGTGCCTAGCTTTATGAAAGGATTTGTCAACGTATAATTGTTTTTGTTTCATTATCTGTCTACAACTGGATTAATGTGATCGGGGTAAAAACCATGAATTTAATTGCTTTGACCCACCATAGTGCCTGACAAACAAGCACTCAACAAATGGCGAACACATGCTGAATCATTGCACTGGACCAAGTTAACAGAAGAGGCAACTTGTTCACAGAGGCTTGTATCATGGGCATTGCCCACGGAAGAACAACATGCAGAGCTGGAAGAGGTGAAAGCATGGCTTAGAATTAACCTCAAGGCATCTAGCTGAATAGTAAAATAGTATTTCAGTCAAAATGAATACAACTTGTTTTTAAGTACTGAATGTTTTTTTTCTTTTTTTTTTTTCTGGCTTTATTGAAATACAAGATGAGTTGCTCGTATTTACATTGCACAATTCAATTTTTTTTCAATTACAGTTGGCATACAATATACCAGTTATATAGTGATCAGAGAGCCACATAATTCACAAAGTGATCACCCCACTAAATCTAGTA
>NW_011894780.1:0-1190 GCF_000151845.1 Pteropus vampyrus | reverse complement strand
TTTTTTTTCAATTACAGTTGGCATACAATATACCAGTTATATAGTGATCAGAGAGCCACATAATTCACAAAGTGATCACCCCACTAAATCTAGTACCTTACTTACCCCTTACATATTACAACATTATTAACCATCTTCCCCATGCTACACTCTACATCTCTATGTCTATTCTGCAACTATCCATTTGTACCTCTTAGTCCCTTTGCCTTTTTTTGGCTCTTTCAATCCCTCCTCCCATCTAGTATCCCTCAAAATATTTTCTGTGAGTTTATTTCTGCTTTTGTTGTTGTTGTTGATTTTGTTCTTTAGATGCCACATGTACGTGAAATCATGCGATATTTGTCTTTCTCTATCCGACCCATTTCGTTCACTGCAATACCCTCTAGGTCCATCAAGGCAGTACCTTTTTCCATCCCCTTCCTTTTAGTCTGTGTGTGTTTTTTAATCTGAAGTGAGTCTCCTGAAGGCAGCATATGTAAGGGCCTTGTTTTCTTATCCATTCAGCCACTCTATCTTTTGGTTGGAGCACTTCTTTTCCATTTGAGGTACTTGTTGATAAGAATGTAGTTATTACCATTCTTTATTCATTTCATGATACATGTTTTTTCTTCTTAAAGAAGTCCCTCAACATTTCCTATAATACTGGCTTGGTGTTGATAAATTCCCTTAGCTTATTTTTGTCTGGGAAGCTCTTCATCTGTCCTTCGACTCTAAATGATAGCTTTGCTGGATAAAGTATTCTCGGTTGTAGATCCTGGGTTTTCATCACATCGAATACTTTGTGCCAAGCCCTTCTGTCCTGCATAGTTTCTTTTGAGAAATCAGCTTCCAGTCTTATGGGTGTTCTTTTGTAGGTAACTATTTTTCTCTTGCTGCTTTTAAGATGCTCTCTTTTAAGTTTTGGCATTTTAATTATGATGTCTTGGCCTCTTTGGGTTCCCTTTTTTTAGGACTCTGAGCTTTCTGGGGTTACATGTCTATTTCCTTCACCAGGTTAGAAAAGTTTGGCATCATTATTTCTTCAAATAGCTCTTCAACGTCTTGTTTTCCCTTCAAGTACCCCTATGACACAGATATTTTTACATTTAATTGTGTCCCACAGGCTCCTTAAATTATTATTATAGTCATGGCTTCCTTTTTCTTGCCATTCTGATTGAGTGTCCTTGGCTTCCCCATCCTCTATATTGGTT
>NW_011894779.1:4414-6053 GCF_000151845.1 Pteropus vampyrus | reverse complement strand
CGCACAGCGGACGCCGATCCGGGGCCGCCCGGGGCGTCCCGCCGGCGCGTCCGCCTCGACCCCAGTCTTTTCGCGGACGACTCCAGGTGACGCGTGTCCGTGAGGACCAACCAGGAACAACCGAGGGTCCTAACTGTGGGCTCGGAAGGTCCCCCCAGCTTCTCTCAGCCCGCCCGCCCGTCAGCGCGTCCCTTTGCCGGGACCCTTTCCCAGGACACCCTGTCCTCTGCGAGGCGACGGTCCAAGGCCTCCCCCGCCTGACCGCCTCCAACATCCACGCTCCTCGTCCACTGACGCCAAACCTCCGTCACCTTCACGGTAAGAGACATGGATGCTATTCAGTACCAGACCGAACTGGCTTCTGAGAAACTCCTCTTTAATGGACCTGCTACGGCATTTGCTGAATCCCATCAGGCCCTTTTTAGGGCCCTGAAGGATAGAAGGTCATGTCCCCAGTGCTGTTTCTGCCAGGCTTTCAAAACCTATAGATGTTATGACAATTGCTCCTTCTGTGGATTAGAACTCGGGTTCCAATCCCTAAGGCCCGAATATCCTACCCGCCTAAATCACTAACCTCTTGCCAAGAGTCTCATGATATCCTGGCAGAAAATTTTGGAACTTCTTTTTCCTAAAGGGCCTTATTGACCTTCACAAATTCTACCTGGAATATGGAGCCAACTAACTTTCCCTCTCCCGAGGGTTATTTAAACGCTAAAATTGAGACGCGGTTCATAGTGTAGCGTAGCGGTGAGCAAGTCTACGTCACATGCATAAGGTCCTGGGTTTGCACCCCAGTGGAGCCACGGTCCGTGGTCTACGGCCATGCCACCCTGAACGAGCCCGATGTCTGATCTCCGAAGCTAAGCAGGGTCGGGCCTGGTTAGTACTTGGATGAGAGACCACCTAGGAAGACCAGGCGCCGTAGGCATAAACAATAATAATAGATAGATAGATAGATAGATAGATAGATAGATAGATAGATAGATAGATAGATAGATAAATAAATAAATGCCAGAACTGTCCCTCGTCTCCAGTGTCTGACTGTTATCTCGTTCGTCCAGTTTCTAGTTCATACTGAGGACTAGTTGAAGTCCTGTTCAGGAAATTTCATAGATGCCAAAGTCGGTGATGATATCCTTCTACCACCCGACACTTATTCTTGGCCACGGATCTTATCGAACAGATCCCAGTCAATTCAAAAAGAGAGAAAGGTGTCCACCCCGTGGACACATAGCGTCAGGCCACAGGGGTGTGGGTGGTGGGCGTGGGTGGTGGCCAGGTAAGCAGAACTACTCCTGGCGACCCATGACCCCTCAGTTGCTGGCGTCTGGTTGCATAGAGAGCCAGAACCTACGTGTCCAGGGGACACTTAGGACTCATTGGCGGTGGGAAGAGACAGTAAAGGATGCCTTCTTTTCAGATGAGTAACAAACCCTCAACCACCTGCACCCCTTTGAGATGTATCCTGAAACACCAGGACCAGTTTGATCCTCTGTCCTTAAAGAAACGGCGCCTGGTCTTCTGTTCAGATATGTGGCCAAGTACGGGAGAGCTGGCCGCCTGAGGGAAGTATAAATTACAATGCCATCTTACAGCTAGACCTTTTCTGCAGACGGGAGGGCAAATGGTCAGAGGTACC
>NW_011894779.1:0-939 GCF_000151845.1 Pteropus vampyrus | reverse complement strand
GAACCGCCAGCAGGCCTCTCCTGCTACATACTCTTCCCCTTCCTCACTGTGTCCATGTCAAAGGAAATGGGAACTAAAGAGTGGCACGTAAACTCCATTCCCTGAGCACTCAGGGGCCCCCTCAGTGCTTCTCCTCTGCCTCCGTCTCTCTCACTGTCTCTCTGTCCCTCTCACTCTCTGCCTCTGACGGGAGACCACACCGTCTGTGGAGTGTTATCCCTTTTCTAATCGACTCTCCTTTGGACTCAACTTTGGCGTGCATGTTGAGTTCTTTCACACTCTCCGCCGAGGCCTCTCCTTCTCCCCGTGCAGGGCGTGGTCCCCCCCTCTCACACTGGGGAGAACCTGCCCTGTCCTGCATCATAACCACTTTGTAAAATGACATTTACTATATAGTTAAAATATGCTTAATATATAGCTGTGCATTTACACTCTTAATTATTTACCCAAGAGATAAAAATAGGTCTCTATAGAAACTTGTACATAAATGTTCACAGCGACCTGATTCATAATTGCCCCCAACTGGAAAAAAATGTCCACCAGACGTAACGGAGATGCAAACCTTGATACTGTCATACAACAGAAGAAAATAAATGCAACGAAAAGGGATGAACTATGACAGTCACAATACCATGTGCAAAACATGCTGAGCAAAAGAAGCCAGACGCAAAAATACATATTATAGGATTCCATTATTACGAAACTCTAGAAGACAAAAGTCTCATGTATGGCCTAGAAAGCAGAGCGGTGCTTGCTTGGGGACGGAGTGGGGTGGGAGCGTAACTCGGTGTGGTGATGCAGATGTCCTATGATGGACTTAAAACTTGGCAAATTTGTTTAACCTCATCCGAACATAGACTTAAATAGGCGTTCGTTATATATAGCTGATTAAAATAAAACCTTCCTTGGCTTCTTATTCTTTTTTAATATCGAGATGAC
>NW_011894778.1:2398-3465 GCF_000151845.1 Pteropus vampyrus | reverse complement strand
GTGGAATATAGCCACTGATTTATCAAATGTATTCTTTTCCATCACTATGTATAACATCAGAAATAGTTTGAATTCAGAGAACAGGCAACAGGATGTACTTAGAGGGCAGCTCCAGGATTATGTTAATTTTTCCTTCTGCTATCATATATAATATGAAGAAGCCCGGACAATCTAAACATCTTGCAAAATACCATGTAGATCCACTCTATCAAGGACATCATGCTAATTGGGCTAGATGAGCAAGAAGCACCTAGCATGACCTTGTTAAGATACCCGTGCTCCGGAGGATGGGAGAGCAAGCCTATGACAACGCAGGCATATGCCACATAAATAAACATTTTAGTGCTCTGGTGGTCACAGGCCTTCCAGGATATCCCACACAAAGTAAAGGATAAATCACTGCCTCCTGCACCTCCCAGTGTAAGGACGCGCAGTGACTGGTAGGCCTCCTCAGATTCTGAAGGCAGTATATTCAACAGCTGGGAATACTGTGTTGACCCTTACACCAAGTGACATGGAAGCTTTGAGTGGTGCCCTAAACAGGAAAAGCTCGATTGCAAGGCCAGGCTGTGGTGGAAGCCACTTTGTCACTTAGAACATATGACCTGGCAGACCCTGTGGTATTTCCATGTAGAATTCACAAAGCCCCAGTGAAATATTCACAGCCCAGACCCATAGGGCAAGGCCGCATCCTGAGCAGCAGAGACTTCAATATCTTCTGAAAAACAGCTCTTGGTGTGCTACTGAACCCTTGTAGAGATGGAGCACCAGTGACCCTACAGCACAAGTGGACCCAGCAACAATCCATTTTAAGATAAAAACACTACATTAAGAATCAAGCACAAGTCCCTCATCAGCTCAACCAAGACCCCCATGTAATCTACCACTGTTACACAGTGCCTCTCCCTCCCTCCCTCCCTCCACCACATTCGGTCAACCTCAGGAGCCATGTCAAAGTGACCCCACAACAAAATCCCTGACCCAGCGGTAAGAGTCTCTGGGGCCCAACAAGGATGAGGGACCAAGCATCGGACACCTGGTTGGGGGAGAATTTTCACACGCAAGTA
>NW_011894778.1:0-1223 GCF_000151845.1 Pteropus vampyrus | reverse complement strand
TTGCACCTCTTTGTAGGTTGTCCACATCTAATGAATAACTGATGAAAGTGAATAAAAGCCTGGCCATCTAGACCCAACTCAGGACAACGCCTAAGGGGCAGAACAGCTTTTGGAGTGGGCCGAGGCTGTTGGTCCTGCCATAAGGCTTGACTTCTCTGCTTCGTCCTATTTCCTTTTCCTCCCTTCTACAGAGATTGTCCTTAAGGGAGCTCCTAAATAAGGATTCAGCAACTAAACTTGGTCTCCGAGTCAACTTCTGGAGAGGCCCAACCTGTGACAATACTTCACACTTGGTTTCCCCGTTTTGTATTTGTTAGTTTCTATCATTTTCTTTAAAAATTATTCTTGGTTGATTTCTTGCCTGTGTCTTCTTATTCTTTAGAACAGAAAAGTTTAGGACTGAAAGAAACATTACTGACCATCTACCTAGTTTTCTTCTTGAATACAATACTTTTCCCCGCTAGAGTATTCGCAACCTCAACCTATGTTTGTATGTTTTCAATGGTATCCAGATTAGACAGTAATACACAGCTCTAATGTTTGCAAAGTCTCTTCCTCTGATGAGTAGAAATCTGCCTCCTTGTGTCTTCTACTCATTCCCCTTTGTTTTGTTTATTAATCCACTTCATGTGACAATTTCAAGTAAATGAAAGCATCTAGCATATCCTCTATTGAATCTTCTCAAGGCTAAACATCCAGTTTTCTCACCATTTGTATCAAGATCCCTCACCGTTACGGTTCTACCTCTCCTGTAAACTTTGTAAATTACTACTCATCCTTTGGTATAGAGACAACTCGATTTTTTAATCTGTTCTGTCATTTCCCTTATCAAAAGCATCTTGTCCAGGCCAGGTATTAAAACAAACAAACAAACAAACAAAACAATGTAGATTGACTGGAAAGATAATACTTGTTATTTAATCCTTTCCAAGTACTAATATACTTAAAGAAGTATCCAAACCTTTTGATTTAATCCTCTTCTTTCTCAACTATAATGATGTGGCCATAAATGTCATGGTGGGAATTCTGGTGGCTTTGTAGGACTAATATGATTTATTAATGGTACCATCACTCTGTGAAATGATTTGACAAATCAGAGGTAATTCAATTTTTCCTTCTTTCAGTTAAAAGTGGGTAACTGATTCTTATTCTGACTGGCATCACTAATGACAGTGTGGGATTCAGCATTCTGCGCTCTGCCTCAAGGACAGCAAAAGGGTGAA
>NW_011894777.1:2980-3462 GCF_000151845.1 Pteropus vampyrus | reverse complement strand
TGTTGCTCATAGTTAATAATACTGTATTGTATATTTAAAAGTTACTAGTCTACGGCCATGCCACTCTAAACATGCCCGATCTTGTCTGATCTTGGAAGCTGAGCAGGGTCGGGCCTGGTTAGTACTTGGATGGGAGACCATCTAGGAAGACCAGGCGCCGTAGGCGTTAAATAAATAGATAGATAGATAGATAGATAGATAGATAGATAGATAGATAGATAGATAGATAAAACAATGAAAGCAACAAATGAATAAGACAAACAAAGAAAACTCATAGAGGGAAAGAGAGGAGGGGAGTGGTAGTTAAGTGTAAAGAGGGTCAAATATACGGTGACAGAAGAAAAGTTAACGTTAGGAGGTAAACAAACAATGTAATATACAGATGACGTATTATTGAATTGTACACTTAAAACCTATATAATTTTACTAACCAGTGTCACCTCAGTAAATTTAATAATTTTTTTTTAAAAAAGAAAATCAAA
>NW_011894777.1:0-2035 GCF_000151845.1 Pteropus vampyrus | reverse complement strand
GATATAAAACTGAAAGCAGTCTACGGCCATGCCCCCCTGAACATGCCCGATCTTGTCTGATCTTGGAAGCTGAGCAGGGTTGGGCCTGGTTAGTACTTGGATGGGAGACCACCTAGGAAGACCGGCGTTAAATAAATAAATGAATAAGACAAACAAAGAAAACTCATAGAGGGAAAGAGAGGAGGGGAGTGGTAGTTAAGTGTAAAGAGGATCAAATATATGGTGACAGAAGAAAAGTTAACTTTGGGAGGTAAACAAACAATGTAATATACAGATGATGTATTATTGAATTGTACACTTAAAACCTATATAATTTTACTAACCAGTGTCACCTCAGTAAATTTAATAATTTTTTTTTAAAAAAGAAAATCAAATGTATTTTCTCTTTTTAATAAATCATCATTTTGGATTGATTAAAAATATATATTTTTGGAATCTGGAAAAGGTCTTAGTTTATGAGAACTACATTTCAGTGATGTTGGTATAGGAAGAGATTTACAAGGAAAATATATTTTGTAGAGGCCATTCTGGCAAGATAAATGAGAAGTATGTTGGAATCATTTGGGCAACGTGGGAACAAGGCAACTCATTTCCATGCCCTTAAGTTTCTCAACTTTAAAACCCCAAGTTCGGAACACTGCTCAAATTAATTCCTCAAGAAATGATGAGAAGATTAACATGTTTTTATCGTGAAAGCTTTTATGTCCAATCCAGTAGCTGTGGGGAAAAGTTAGTGCCACTGAAGTGACAGTTCTTCCCTCTCCGTGAGAGAAAAATCCTCAGTTGTAACGTCGTTCTAGTCATCAGGTCAATTTGTTTCCCTATGTTTCTCCACATTCCCTGTTCTGTCTCGCCATATTTGCAAAGGGCCTCTTAGCATGAAGGAAGGCTTTTTTATTTTTAAATAGTTGTACAATTAACACTGTGGCTTTTTAACAACCTTACAGCAAGAGTTCACTGTCACACAGGTAATGGCAATTCTGTATTTATATAAAATCTTTATGTGGCCTTAATACCCAAGAGTCCGAAAACTTTAAATTTATGTTTGCTTCCCTCTATGAATCTTAGCATTCGAACTGCCTGATTTCTTAGGTCGCATATTTTCTATTACTGATTCTGTCACAAACATTCACCCCTCCTTTATCATGAAAAGACTTTGTCTGGTTCACCACTACATCTAGCACATAACACAGCATATATTTGATGACATAAATAAAATAAAATTGGCCGAATGAATAAACGTAGCAAAATGGTTGGTAGTTTCAGACTTATTACATATTTTAACTCTTAACTGACTTGCAATCTCATATATTTGCCAATACTTTTGCATATGTTACCTTAAAAAAACGTACTACCCAATCTTTCTTACTGCCTTAATCAGGAACAAAGTTAGTTGACTAATACTAATAAACTTCTTGCTCTGGAAATGCGCTTATGTTATCTGGGAGCAGGAAAAACGATTCTTCCCAGGGGCCCATGATTCACGCTGACCTAGGTGTCTGCATTGTTTCTGCCCAGGGCAGATAAAAGAGGGGCATTTATGCAAAGGGATTTTCTAGAACAAGGGTAGATTGGGAAGAAATGTGTGAAGTGATGTGTTGAAGTCAGGTAGGGTAGACGTACTGTAGCTAATTGAGTATATTTCTTCCTAACTGCATTTTCAGTGATGTGTGTTGGTATTTTGAAATTGACCATGGCAGGAGTCTTTACACAATGGAAAGAGACAACTGCTGCAAATTCAGGCTTTTCCCCTGGTGTCTGTTGTTGAGCATTTGCCAGCACACCACTGGAGGTATGCCATTTGAGGAATCGAAAATGTTCTCTTAAACTCAAGTCAGATAAGTAGACATAAAACCAAATAATCAGGAGTGTGAAGGAAACGCTGGGGGAGCAGGAATGAAAGCAGACAAATAAGAGCTTGTCAGGGTTGAGGAAGTTCAAAGCAGGATAGAGAATGTGATAGGAATGAATGGGACCTGAATGAAGTGCCGCTGATTGAGGAAGAGAAAGAAGCGGGTAATCTGAAGATAGGCTC
>NW_011894776.1:1349-3898 GCF_000151845.1 Pteropus vampyrus | reverse complement strand
GTTTGTCTCTTTCGAAGACTGTTACAACATGGGCAAAATTTGAGAAATGCAAGGCAATGCAATGAGAAAATAAAGAGGCTAGGGTCACATCAAATAACTGAAAACAAGGACTCCAACATCAACCTGTACGTGAATGTTCCCAGCAGTACTGTTTACAATAGCCAAAAGTCCATCAACACATGAATGATAAAATGTAGTGTATCCACATAATGGAATATTATTTAACCGTAAAAAGGACCAAATCACTGCTACAGGTTACAGCATAAATGAACCTCAAAAAACATGCTAAGTGAAAAGCCAGACACAAAAGGCCACACGTTGTGAGGTACCATGTATATGACATGTCCAGAGTGGGTAAGTCCATAGAGACAGGAAGTAGCTCGGTGGCTCCCAGGGGCCAAGGACAGGGGGCAGGGGAGTGACTACTTAATGGGTACAGGGTGTCCCTCGGGGAAGATGAAAGTGTTTTGGAACCAGATAGAGGTGATGGTTGCACAATACTGTGAATGCACTAAGTGCCGCTGAATTGTTCACTTTAAAAGGTTCAATTTTATGTTGCATAAATTTCACCTTAATTAAAAAAAGCTCCTAGGGTCACAGCTGTTTGGGGTAACACAGGCGAGCGGTACAACCTCTGGGCTTCCATTTCCTACTGTCGTTTCCAGCCTTCTTTCAACTATTTCGTGAAGGATAAAGGGAACCGATACTTATTTACTTAT
Organism: Pteropus vampyrus; assembly: GCF_000151845.1. Lineage (NCBI taxonomy): Eukaryota > Metazoa > Chordata > Mammalia > Chiroptera > Pteropodidae > Pteropus > Pteropus vampyrus. The sequence continues at coordinate 3,179 of NW_011894776.1, read as the reverse complement.
ATTGATTTTATTAACTTTTGAAAATGAAATAAATACGCATGACAAAAAAAATTCAGTGAGATATAAATTTGCCTCCTAATCTTGTGGCCCAAAGAAATAATATTTATCGTGTACCTCCTGAGTGCCAGGGGATGCTGATGCAGATGCTGGTCTGGTGGCCACTCTCCGAGAACCACTACCCTAGAGGAAAAAAAACAAAACAAAACACATTCTTTAATCCTTCCACATAGAAACCCTCATCTCCTTCATATGAGAGGGCCCAAAACCTCTTCCAGAAAGATTTGGGTTCGCTTTTCAATTTTTACTTTGAAATTATTTTAAGCTTACGGAAATTTTAAGAACAGTACAACGATCTCATATATTCCACTCAGATTCACCCATTTTTAGTATTTTCCCATTTGCTCTGTCACCTTCCCACCTCCTTACCTCCTACATATATTTTCCTTTCTTCTAGACCAACTATGAGTAGGTTACAGGCATCGAGCCCGTTTACCTCAATACTTTGTGTTTGAATTTTTACCTTGGATATTCTCTTATATAACAACAGTTCAGTTACTAAATTTGGAAATTTAATGTGGTACACGTTGACACAATACTTGTGGGAGCTTCTGACAATGCTGGAAACATCTGAGGGACAGGATTATCCTAGGGGAAGCAGATGACATTTCCTGGTCCTTCTCTGCCTCCCTGGAGACGCTCATACCCTAGCTATGAACTAGGAAGAGGTCCCTTACTCAGCCATGCTGGCTGGCACTCTGATCTCACGTTGGCAGCCTCCAGAAAGGTGAGAAACACATTTCTGTTGAGCCCAGTCTATGAGGTTTCATTATAGCGGCCGAACAGACTAAGATGGCACCTGACTTTCACTCATTTGACTCCTACTCACTCCTCTTCAATCCCATCGCCAGGGTTGGGGGTAAGGATATCAGTTCTGTATATTACCTGGCAATACTAATAAGAATAAAAACAGTGCTTAATGGTTTATTTTCAAAGCTATATAAAAATGTCACGTACCTGTACAATGGAGGCAATCTGTTTCTCGTTCCTCAGCTAGAAAGTGGGAATCAATTGTCAAATGAGATATTATAATTCTTTGGGAATTTTGACTTTTCAGAATCTCACTTTCCACTTGGGCTTCAAAAGCCTACAAATGAAGTTATGTAATGGGTACAGAGTTTCGGTTTTGCAAGATGTAAACGTTCTAGACATTGGTTGTACAACAATGTGAATATACTTAACACTACTGAACGATATACTTAGAAATGATTTTGATGGTAAATTCTATGTTGTACTTTTTTTTTTTTTTTTTACCACAATAAGAAAGGAATTTTTCGAAAAGGCCACCAAGTGAGACATCTGAGAAGCAGTCCCAGGGGAGGGATGATGTTTCTGTGCCTCTGAAAGGAGGGACCTGAGCCAGTCAGAGAACAGTGAGGGAAGCGAACTGGGATTCTCTCACAAGTTGCAGAAAGGCTGGCTGCGGGTGGGCGGTTCAGGCCAGGTCAAGGGAAGCGTTCCAGCGGGGCCTGATGAGCCCCCGCAGGGATGCTGTGGAAATGCAGAGCTGCACTGTGGGCACCGGCTTGGCAAACAGTCCCTTCCAGCTCTGAGAGGCTTGAAGGATTTGAGCTGAGTCAGGTTCAGCAAATGCGAGAACTTTCCATTCACTGACAGTCAAATTTTACTATGATATATTTGAGGAACAGAAATTTAGGTAAAAAACCAGTGTGTGCTTTTACACGATAAGAGAATACAACTTGGCGTGAACTTTCTGATAGGAATCCACCACTAAAAATGTATCCAAGAAAACAACCGGGTAAGTGCGTAAAG
>NW_011894776.1:0-1004 GCF_000151845.1 Pteropus vampyrus | reverse complement strand
TCTCACGTTGGCAGCCTCCAGAAAGGTGAGAAACACATTTCTGTTGAGCCCAGTCTATGAGGTTTCATTACAGCGGCCCGAACAGACTAAGATGGCACCTGACTTTCACTCATTTGACTCCTACTCACTCCTCTTCAATTCCATCGCCAGGGTTGGGGGTAAGGATATCAGTTCTGTATATTACCTGGCAATACTAATAAGAATAAAAACAGTGTTTAATGGTTTATTTTCAAAGCTATATAAAAATGTCATGTACCTGTACAATGGAGGTAATCTGTTTCTCGTTCCTCAGCTAGAAAGTGGGAATCAATTGTCAAATGAGATATTATAATTCTTTGGGAATTTTGACTTTTCAGAATCTCACTTTCCACTTGGGCTTCAAAAGCCTACAAATGAAGTTATGTAATGGGTACAGAGTTTCGGTTTTGCAAGATTTAAACGTTCTAGACATTGGTTGTACAACAATGTGAATATACTTAACACTACTGAACGATATACTTAGAAATGATTTTGATGGTAAATTCTATGTTGTACTTTTTTTTTTTTTTTTTACCACAATAAGAAAGGAATTTTTCGAAAAGGCCACCAAGTGAGACATCTGAGAAGCAGTCCCAGGGGAGGGATGATGTTTCTGTGCCTCTGAAAAGAGGGACCTGAGCCAGTCAGGGAACAGTGAGGGAAGCGAACTGGGATTCTCTCACAAGGAGCAGAAAGGCTGGCTGCGGGCGGGCGGTTCAGGCCAGGTCAAGGGACGCGTTCCAGCGGGGCCTGATGAGCCCCCGCAGGGATGCTGTGGAAATGCAGAGCTGCACTGTGGGCACCAGCTTGGCAAACAGTCCCTTCCAGCTCTGAGAGGCTTGAAGGATTTGAGCTGAGTCAGGTTCAGCAAATGCGAGAACTTTCCATTCACTGACTGTCAAATTTTACTATGATATATTTGAGGAACAGAAATTTAGGTAAAAAACCAGTGTGTGCTTTTACACGATAAGAGAATACAACTTGGC
>NW_011894775.1:2324-3284 GCF_000151845.1 Pteropus vampyrus | reverse complement strand
GCGGCCCCCGCCCCTCCTGTCACCCATGTCGGCCCCGTCCGCCAGCCCTGCTCAGGGCAGCACAGGGAGCAGGAGCAGGACAGAAGCAGAGGCCGACTCTGTCTCCTTGGCACTGACGGCTCCCAGGCAGCCAACTCGACACCTGCCACCTCTGCCCGCTCTTGGGTCAGCTGGCCAGGCTGGGACAGCTCCCTCACCCCTGGGCTGCTGTGACCAAGCCCCACAAAGCGGATGGCCTGAAACAGCAGGAATGTGTCTCCCAGTTCTGGGTCAGAAGTCCAAACAAAATCCAGGGGTTGCGGTGCCGTGCTCCCCGCCACCCCCGGGTGGCTCTGGGGGAGGCTCCTTCCTGCCTTTTCCAGCTTCCGGTGGCCCCAGGCGTCCCTTGGCGTATGGGACCTCTGCCTCGTCTGTCACATGGTGCCTTCTCTCTTCTCTGTCTCTACTCCTCTTCGAAGGACACCGGTCATTAGCTTAGAGGTCCCCTTAACCCTATGTGACATACTCTTAACTCGATTACATCGACGAGACCCCAATTCCAAATAAGATCACATTCTCAGGCCCAGGGTTTGGACCTCAGCATACCCTTTGGGGACTCAGGTCATCCCCTGGCAGCTGGGAGAGCTCAGGGTGTCCCCTCGATGGTGTGGCACGTGGGCCACAGCCTCGTCGGGGAGTGTGTCATCTGCAGGATTCAGCGTCTCCGGGCCTGCCGGGCGAGCGCCGACCTCGCCAGCTCCGGAGACACAGGCTCCCTCTGCAGCACCGTGCGGAGGTCCCTAGGGGGCTGAGCCTGCCGGCCTCAACCCCGCGGCCTTCCCCGCCTGCCACGTCCCCTTCCTGGTGACACTCCTTGGGGTTCGCGTCCCCATGAGTCCCTCACACCTATATTCTCGTCTCAACATCTGCTTTGGGGGACCCCACCCAGACAGGAGTCAAGGGCACAGGGCCATGCCCCAG
>NW_011894775.1:0-1098 GCF_000151845.1 Pteropus vampyrus | reverse complement strand
AGATAGCGTGCGCCAGAAAGGGGGTGCATCGGCTCTCACGACTGGGACATCGAGGGGCAGAAGTGGCCTCCAGGGTTCCAAAGACGCTGCTGTGTCCGTGCGTGTGTGTGCATGGGTGTGTGTGCGTGGGTGTGCGTGTGTGTGTGTGTGCGCATGCGTGCACATGCGTGTGTGTGTGTGCGCGTGTGTGCGTGTGTGTGCATGGGTGTGCGCGTGTGTGCGTGTGTGTGTGTGCGCTCGTGTGTGCATGTGTGCATGCACACACACACACGCACGCAGGCTCCCTCCCTCCCTCCCTCTCTCCCCTGTCCAGCCGGAGCACAGAGGAGCCAGAGAACTCCCGGGAGGGGCCCGTCCAAGGCCAGGGTCGGCCGGAGGGACAGGCGGGGTGCTGAGGAGGACCCCGCCCCCGCATGCGCTCAGCCCACCAAGGACGCCCCGGAAGGTACCGGAAGAGGCTCCAGTGCACACGCACACCCACGGACTTGAATCTGACCTGGTCGGCGGGGTGAGGGCGAGATCGCTGGCCGGGACTTGTTGCCGTGGCAGTGCAATTAACCTCGCCCACGCGCGCGGGTCCCGCCTCCTTGCACCAAGAGGTCAAGCAGGGCACCCGCAGGCCCGCAGCCAGCAGACCGAGGCTGGAGTCAGCCCAGGCCTCTGACTCCGGGGCCCCTCCTCTGGCCACTGGCCGCTGCCCTCTGCCCAGGGCAGCCCGAGAAAGCGGCCATCAGGGCTGAGGGACAGGCAGCTCTGTCCATGCAGGGGAGAGAGGAGCCGGCGCTCCAGGTGAGGGACGCCTGCCAGGTGGGTGACGGGTGGACCGCCCGGGCCTCCGTCCTGCCTGGACGACAGGAGGGGCCATGCGGTGACGGACGTGGCACCTTCCACTCTGTCCTGCATTCCTACGAGGCTCAGGGCCCCCGCTCACCTGAGCTGATGCTTTCTGCTGGGGACCACCTGACCCTCTCCAAGCCTGCTCACCTGGCCACAGACTGGCACAAGCACAGTCTTAGCAGGTGGGGAAACCGAGGCCAAGCAAGGCGGACTCTGGCCCAGCCCGTCAGCCTTGAGGTGCCACGAAGTGCCTGGCCCGAC
>NW_011894774.1:763-1103 GCF_000151845.1 Pteropus vampyrus | reverse complement strand
TCATTTACTTTCATAGTCCTTGATTTAACAAATATGTATTGAGCCCATGCTATATGAAAGGTACTATTTACTATGCTTGAGATTCACAAAAAAAAAACAAAAATAAAAACAAAACCCAAATCTGATTTTGTGGAACTTATAGTTTAGTGGGAATAAATAAACAATAAATTTTGTAAATAATAAACATATATAGGATTGTGAAAAGCAGTTAAAACTCTTAAAAAATAGAGCAGATGGAGAATGAGGAAGGCCAGCAGGCTACTCTACTTGTTATTGGCTCTTGTATAAGCCTAGTATTGTTAACATGATGTACACTTTGCCACTCGTTCCTCGATATTAA
>NW_011894774.1:0-713 GCF_000151845.1 Pteropus vampyrus | reverse complement strand
GAAGGCCAGCAGGCTACTCTACTTGTTATTGGCTCTTGTATAAGCCTAGTATTGTTAACATGATGTACACTTTGCCACTCGTTCCTCGATATTAATACTATTTTCAAAAGATTCATCCCACACATATGCCAAATTTGCCATTTTCTTTACATATTTAATTATTTTTGTTACTGCCAGTTTTAGCTTCATTATAGTGAATCTTTTGTTTAACTAGCATTTTCAACACTTATCCAGCTTCTGCACTTTTCGGACATAATGGAAACAATGATATTCTCAAAAACAAGATCATACCTAGAAAACATACCACTCCTGGCAAACCACACAGTGGCTGAAAGAATCCCACACCATCACTAATCCCATTTGTTGTTAGTCCACATTGCTTTGTTTTTTCGTGAAACTTATAACAAGCCATAAAAATATTGTCTTTTAACTAATTTTAATTTCTCTAACTCTAGATTTTTTAGCTTCAGAAGATAGGCTCATATATTGAAAAAAAAAATTTTTACTAGTGTTAAGCATATCGTTGGCACTTAAAGCAAATTTTAAAATAAATTAATGAGTGCATTTATAAATGTTCATGATGTACCATAATATACCCAATCATCATTCTATGGGAAGAACTTAAGTGTCCATTAACCTAAATGCAAATAATTTAGATGGAGAAGCTAGAATATTCGGCTTTGCAATATAAAATTGTGTACATTTTGTTGAGG
>NW_011894773.1:4450-4759 GCF_000151845.1 Pteropus vampyrus | reverse complement strand
TCACCCGCGGTGTGATCTTGGCAGGATTGTTAATCCTGTAAGTCTCAGTTTCCTCATCTGTAAAATGGGGAAAATAGAACCTACTTCAAGTGAATACTATGAGAATTAAATGAGCTGAGGTGTGTAAAGTACTCAGTAGAATGCCTGGAAAATAGGAAGCAATAAAAATGGTAGCTATTGTTATAATTATTATTTGCCTCAATAAATGGGGGTATAGAGGATGAAATTACCATTCCACAGAAAGGTAACTTAATTGAAGGCCTTAAGTTTGGAATGGCATTTAATTCTCCAGAAGAATTCAAGGGGCCA
>NW_011894773.1:0-1695 GCF_000151845.1 Pteropus vampyrus | reverse complement strand
CCCCTCCCTCAAGAAGTCACCCGGGGCTCCTCCACAGGCAGGCAGGCTGCACTCCCATACCACGTGGTCCCGTGTCCTGACCAGGCTCCCGGTCTAGTCTCCAAGCAAGCACCTCAATTTGACTTGACCAAATTTTAAAAGGCTACTATTATTCCAATGGGACATGGGTATACCCAGGCTAAAATCTTTGGAGCTCATTCTGGATGCCTTTCCTCTCCTGTCCTTATCACTCCCCCATCCCTCAGTCCTATTGATTCTATCTTCAGCCAGCCATATCAGCCACTTACACATCTCCTATATGTGCCATGCAAATTCAAGTCTGTATGACTTGGCTGATGATTTCTATCTGCAGAGCAAATGTCTGCCCCTTGTTCGAGCTTCAAATCAATTGCCTTCCATGAAGTCTTTCCTGACCCTGTGAGCCCTACCACAAGTAGATTTAACCATGACATTGTTAGTTTTATGTTGTACCTTCTTCAGACCCAACTGTGACATTCACTACAGCATAAAGCGGTTCTTTTTATGTCTTTCTTCCTCAATATTCTCACAGATAGGAACTGGGTCTTAATCATTTTTGTGCTCCTGGTACTTGGAAACAAGATTGACCCTCGGACACATGGGTTTGCTCGGTGAAATAATTTATTCATTTGGACCTTCAGAACTTCCTCCTTTTATTTCTAGAAATTATTGTCATTAATTAGAAGGGGGGAATGGCATGTTATTTTAAACAACAAGAATTCGACAAGCTCTTGTTTCCGGAAATCTTAATTCAGACTTAAAAAAAAACACAAAACAGAGTTTTTTTAGAAAAAGTTTCTAAAGACAACTGAGAAATGGATGGAGAGAGCTCTCCCGTGCATCTGAGGGCTGAAGGATCCCCACACTCTGCAAGTCAGACTACCTGCAAAGCTGGGCAAGAACCTCTGATGCCGTGGTTCAAACTGCCAACAGGCAGTACTCTTTAGGATTTGGGATTGAGAAGTCAGAATTCCCAGGAATTCTCAGGAATTGCTGAAATGATAAGTTTTTCTGCATTCTTCACAATGTTTTATTTATAGGGTTTTTTTTTAACAAATAGGAAATATTAAGTTTAGTAAGTATTTATAAAGAAATATAGCCTAGAGTGGAAAGTCAAACATTGGAAATTATTGGCAAATCTTACTGGGTGGCCCTCAAATCACGTGACATTTGGATTTTTTTACCAAGTTAACATCACTGCACAGAATCACATGTTGATATTGTCAATTTAAAGACTTAACTTCGGTCTAAGACTGTTCTCTGGCACACCACACAGAGGATTTTTAAAAATATACTATGCAAATAAATGTATTAATATTCATTTCATTTACAAGAGCAACTCACCATTGGCAGCAGACTGAACTGCACACACACTCTTAGAAGGTGACAACAGGCACAGGCAAGACTGACCAGATCATGACTGCTCTTCTCAAGGTGTTCCTGTCCTAGTTCTTGGACAGGTTGACGTTAACCTTCAACTCCACACATCAATGATTCCCGCTCTTGCTCTCCACGGGGTCCTCCTCAAGCAGATCTCCCTCCTCTCACCCACCAAAGCAAGTGCCAGATCTTCCCCAGCAGAAACTGAGAGAGTCTTTGATGACATCAGTTGTGACTCAGTATTTCACCTGACCATAAGCAGAGTAGGGCCACAGTCAGGACCCACAGCAAAACAAC
>NW_011894772.1:2563-5253 GCF_000151845.1 Pteropus vampyrus | reverse complement strand
AAAAAAAAAAAAATTCTCAAAGAGCTATGAGGATTAATGTCTGGGACTTCCACAGGCACAGATATACTATATATGTTCATACAAACACATGGGAGGAGGATACCAAATTAGTTTCTTGAAAAGGAAAATAAAAATGCAAGAAAATACAGGAAGATGAGTTGGTGCAATGTATGTATGAAATGAAAAGGTAAACCAAACATGCTTGGGCTGCAATGGCAAGTCACCCCAATGGCTGTGAGAAAGGCAGCTAGGGCTGAGCTCTCAGTTTCACTCTCTCCCCATGTGTACTTATCAAGTGACTGCCAGGACCTCATCTTTGCAAGGTGATTACATGGCCACCCAGTTCTGTGACAAATTTTACCTGTTATCTCACATAATAAGTCTTAAGGAAGTCCTATAAGTGGGATCACTTTTTCAGTGGGCTGTTTCTACAGTTTCAGTAGTGACTAACTCACATATTTTTCTATGTGTCATGTATACTCCATTGTATTCAACTCACTCTCTTATTCTTCACTTTTTCATTTCTTAATATGCTGAAGTAACATTTGGCTATTTTGTTGTTCTGGATCCTTATCAATTTCTCGGTATGTTCTCTCTCTTCATAACATTTGGTAGATCCACATCATTGTAGTCAAAGAAATAAGACATGAAAAGATAAACATGGGAGGCATAGAACTCCTGACTGATCTGGCAGATGATGGTGGCCTCTAAGTTTTGTTGTTAGTTCTGGTGCATTTGTTTTTTTGGTTGTGTGCCAAATCGGAATAATGGTTCACATTCGAACCAGATCAGAAATATCTCTGAGAAAATCACAGCAAAAATTAGAGCATAGTATTGGGCTTCATGAAATAAGATTTTTGTTCAATGACATATGCATTTCTGCTTACAAGTTATACATAAGTTGGTTAGGATGATTTTGAAGTTGTTAGCAAATTCCCATTCTTATTAATGTATACATTTTAAATTAATATACATAAAATAGACTGTAATAATGTACTTGTCCTCTTTGAACTTCAATGTGTACATCAATACAGTAAAATAATCTTATGGTAAGTTCTAGCTCTAAGTTCCTAAGTGTCATAATATTCGATATTTTGAAAACTTTGATATTTGAATAAATATCACGTGTGTAAAAAAATTGGATTCATTGAAACATCGTTTTAGTTTGATGTTTTAGTGAATCAAATCCACTACCAGCGTAATTATAATGTCCCTTATAGTCTTCCATAAAAAGGGGAATTTTAAGGTTACTACACGCAGATGATATTTTGTATGAAAATAAAGCAGACTTTTCCTCATGTTAAGTTCTTTGCATATGACACTGTGCAACACAGAATAAAAATGGTCTCAAAACTGATAAGCCTCAGTATTGACAATTACTTGCTGGGCAATGTCTAAAAATTAAAAGACTTTCCTTAATTCATTAATACCTCTCTCTTTCTCTATGTATTTTGTTATTTTATACAATAATATAGTCATTCATTACCACGATAAGATTTGGAGCATCATGATATGGGTGAGAAAATAAAAACTAAAAATATAGCAATAAAAAAATGATGTATGACTTTAAGTTAATCAACATCTGATGGTTAGGTTGAAATTAATGGCATCATTTTTTTCTTTTTTTATATCTTAACTCTTTTATTCTTTGTTATAGATTTTAGAGATTTAAAATTCCTGTTCAAATGGAATTTCACAGGATTGATTTTATAGTGTAACTCTGGTTAAACAAATGTCTTTTTCTTTGTAAGGATATTTCCTAGCAGACATTTTCATCGTATGTTTTCCCTTTCTGAGGTTTGTATGCTTGTGTATTATGAAAATTCCACATCAAGGTAAATGTAATATGTGTCATATAGTGACTCAAATAAAATACTACGATTCATGAAGGGGATCAAAAGGTCTAAACTTCCAGTCATAAGGTAAATAAGTCACAGGGATATAATGTACAGCATGGTGACTATAGTTAGTAATACTGTATCGAGTATTTGAAAGTTGCGAAGAGTAACTCTTAAAAGTTCTCATCACAAGAAAAAAAATTGTAACATGTTTGGTGGTGGGATGTTAACTACGTTTATTGTGGTGATCATTTTGCAATATATACCAATATAAAACATTATGTTATACACTTGAAAAAATATAATGTTACATGTGAATTATATTTCCAAAATTAAAAAAAAAAAAAACAGAGGGAGAGTGAAAGGCAGAAGGATCTGGAAAAAAAGATAATATATATTAGAATGGTTTGTATTCTGAGGACATTATTGGAAGTGCTTCTCAACTCTTAAAGTACTCCCAGGGAAAAAGGAAAGAGAATAGTTGTTTTATCTCAGCAAGTGGGAGTGTCTAAATCAAATTTGATGTGAAATTCTGAAGCTAATGTATAATCCCTGGAGGCATATAAATTAAGAACAGCTGGATCAGGGTATAGCCCCTGTAGACACTGACACTTTCTACTCCACTGATTCCTGCTACAGACTAAATGAGTCTCCCCAAAATTCAGATACTGAAACCTAATCCTCAGCTTGATGGTATTTGGAAGTGAGGCTTTTAGGAAGTGATTGGGTCAAGAGGGTGAAGCTCTCATGATTGGGATTGGTTCTCTTATAAAAGAAGCCCTGGAAAGCTTCCTCTCTCCCTTGTGCCATGTGGGGACACAGCAAGAAGGCTACCATCAATGAATCAGGAAG
>NW_011894772.1:0-748 GCF_000151845.1 Pteropus vampyrus | reverse complement strand
TGGACATAAATTTTCAATTCCTTTGGGTAAATACCAAGGAGCATGTTTGCTGGATTGTATGGTGAGAGTATTTTAGTTTTGTAGGAAACCCCCAATCTTTCTTTCAAAGAAATCATACTATTTTGCACTCCAATCAGCAATGAATGAGACTTTTTGTTGCTTCATATCCTTGCCTGTATTTAGTATTCTCAGCATTCTGGATTTTGGCCATTCTCATAGGTGTGTTAGTGATAGAAATTCATTTTTTTTAAAGTCATATTTTGTACTTGTTGCCCTTTGTTGGTCCTTTTGTTGGGCTCAATTTCTCCATGCTATTCCACATCACATTCCATGCAAAAAAAGTTAACTCATAACATGTCAAAATATAAATATTTAAAGTTCAAACACTAAAACCTCTAGAAGAATATATAGGTAAAAACCTTTGCATCTTTAGTTGTGCTGTTGCTCAATAAAATTGCATGGAAAAAAATCTGACTACTATTCTGCACTCCAATCCTGCAAGAGGCAGAATGCTCTCATACAGTCTCCAGATGCCTTAATTATATATACTCTGCTTTCACCATACTGTAAATTGTTGGCCAGGAGCATTATAACTGAGATTTTACCTCTCAAAGATTCCAGCTATCCTAGATTTTTTTCCTTTTCATTAATCTGTTCTCCTACCAAGATCTGTCCAACTTTCTTTTTTTATTATTATTTATTTACTTTATTATTTTTACTTTTATAAGTTTATTGGGGTAACATGGGA
>NW_011894771.1:3322-4154 GCF_000151845.1 Pteropus vampyrus | reverse complement strand
CCAAGGCAGCTGTGGGGATGGCATTTCTGGCCCTCTGAGACAGGGGGAGACCCACCCCCTCCCAACTGCTATTCACATTTATTCCACTTCTGTAAACATTAAACCAAGCCTGGGGACTTCAGCACCCTGAGTCACAAAATGGAGGTGACCACCCCACTGGATGCAGCAGGGAGTCAGACAAAACTGAGAATGCCTATTAGACTTCTGGGAGCAAGCTGCTTCCTGAGTCTGAGCACTACCACCCCCAGCAATGCTGGCACCCAGGGTGGAATGTTTAAGCTGGGCACGGCAATGTCCATTCACTTCGATGCCAGTGGGGAGAAGACTGGGAGGACCAACTTTCTTGGTTTGCCTGGGACTGTCCTGGTTTTGGCATGAAAAATGCTTAAAAAATTGGCAGACTCACTTCGAGGCAACAGATGTTGGGAGAGCGTGCGGGAGAGGGAGTGATGGCTGAAAGGGGGTAGCGGGGCACCTTCTGGAATCTTGGGAACCTTCTCTTCTGGGTCTTACCTGGGCGCTGGTTCCCGGGTATGGTCAGTGTGTGGGGTTCACTGGCTGCACACGTACTATGTGTGCACGCCCCATGCAGCTGCTGCTTCACAGCAGAGAAGAAAAGCCCAAGCCTTTCTTCCCATCCTCTTTGGGTCTTCCTGTCACAGCTGAGCCAATGTTCTGGGTGGTCCACTTGGAGGTGGCCACAGGATTCACGCCAAAGGGTGGGCCTCAGGGATTCTCCAAACAAGAGCTTGAGAGGGCAGAGTCAGTGAGGAGGTGATGTGAAGATGGATGAGGAGAAAGGATTCCCAACCATGCCTGTGGCGGCATCTCG
>NW_011894771.1:0-1510 GCF_000151845.1 Pteropus vampyrus | reverse complement strand
CCACCATCGTCTTTACCAAGTCAGCGAAATCTGCCTGAGTCTCCCAAGATGGAGAGTTGTGTTTCTGCAGGGCCCCCAGGGGAAAGAAACAAAAGGGGGTTAGAGAGAGGATGGTGAAAGGATCTCAATCAAGGAAGGGATTGGAAATGTCTAGAACAGAGGTCCTAGTTCAAAGGCCTGCAAGATCCTGGGCTGAAGAGAACCAGGAGTAAGACATGCTTTCCACATTAAATACCTAGGAACAGTCTTCATTTGTACCAAGAAATGTGTAGCCCTTTCAGTCTATTTTCCTTCCTTGCACTTTTGGGAATGAATAGTAGGGAGAAACAAGCCAGTAGCAGCATGACGACAAATGAGCCCAGTACCTGGTCTCAGTGTGGGAGGACACCTGGGTGTGGAAGTAACTGAGGCTGCCAGGAACAGGGGACTCCCTCCCTGCTGAAATGGGAGCAGGTGCCACTCAGCTCTGATAAGCTGTTATCGTGTGGGCCCTGAATTGCAAGAGCTTCCAATTTTTCAAGAAAAGATGGAAATCCAGATTTTTGAGATCTATCTCAATGTTGAAATGTTGGTGTAATTCTTGAAAAACAGACTGGGCGGGCCAAAGAAAACACTTCTGACCTATAAATACCCTGTGTTCCCTTCTCAGAGCCCCCAGAGTTCCCCCTGGAGTTCTCAAGTGTCTTGAGTCTTAGGGGTGATTTCCTAAATGGCAAGGGGTATCTGTGTGTGTGACCACTCACAGGATCAGTGTCTGGAACGCCAAGGAAGGCACAAGCTAAGGACCCGTGGGACTCCCCAGAGCTCCCTGGGCTGCCAGTGAAGTGAGGTCAGGAGTGGGTTAAGCAAAGTGTAAACCAGATAAAACAGAAGTGGCCTGTGACATTTGCCAGCTTTGGGTACTAAGCCGGGAGTCCTAGATGCCCAAGCCCAGAGCCTGGGCAGCAGCATTTCAGGGCCTGGCCTGTTCAGCCCTGCCCAGCATGTTGGGCCTCCCCTCTAACCCTTCTGAAAGAGCTTTCCGCTGTGAGTCAGGAACAAGTGTGAGTCTCGACTCCCAGCAAGCCGGTGACCCTGGGCATGTCCTGTGCCTCCCTGTCAGAACATGTGGCCTGCTATGGAGAACTGTGGCTCCAGTTCTGTCAAGCCACTGCCCTGTCCACCATGGTTCCATAAGCCCAGCACTGTGAGTGCTGAGGAGGCAGATATGAAAATGTGTTTACATAAGGCGGGTAATGCAGGGAATGAGCAGAGGAGGGCAACTGGGGAATGCTGGGGGTCTGGGGCTCAGGAAGGCATCCCGGAGGTGGTGGTGCCTGCGCAGAAAGTTGAAGAGCTAAGTCTGGGAGTAGCTGGGATTTCAGAATGAAGCCAACTCTTGCCAGCTCTGCCACTGCAGGCCCAACCTTATCCTCAAAACTGCTCTGTCTAGAGGCCCATGGCTTGTACCCCCAGCCCCTGCCCTCCAATGGCAAATATGGCCAGGTGTGACCCTACTCTGCCCAACACT
>NW_011894770.1:4124-6996 GCF_000151845.1 Pteropus vampyrus | reverse complement strand
TACTTTTATTTGCTTAGCATATGGTGATACTCAGAAAGTTGTCCTGGGCTTAAGAAGATGTTATAGATGGCAGGACTGTTGAGCTTCAGTGAAACCTGGTACTTACGGAAAGAATCTGCTGCTTATACTAGTTCCTATTTTGAAGAAGGAAAAATAGCAAGATTTGCAAAGTTTACATTCATGGAAATGGTTAATAGATAGTAAGATTTTCTGGTTTTACTTTTAGTAATTTTATAAAGGTTAAAAAAATACCTAAATGTGTTTCAATATTAAAAATGCTATAATTTATATATACTTCTGTAAAAAGAAAAAAGCCAAAATGGCTCATAATTCCACATCCCTCATATTAAGAAAAATATAGGCAGATATTAAATGAAAAGTAAGCCTTTCTTACTCTCTCCTCCAATTTTTTTCCCAAAGATAATTACCATTAATAATTGTTTTTGGCCTACATTGAAGTATTTTGCTATACATATATGTAACCCAGTGATGTGCTACTATACACTGAACAACCAGCTTTCTGGGGGTAAAATGTGTGCATTTATTGGTGTATTTAATGTATACATTAAATTGGTGGTTGTTACTTATAAAATTCTGGTCAAAGATTGAGAGATTAACTGAATGATATCCAAAGGTCACAATGTATTCTAAATTTCTAGAATTTATAAGCCATTTATAAAACATTCTCCTTTTGCAGAAAAGCTGCAAGAACTAGAAAGCATTTCCATGGATCCCAGCAACGAGAACCCTAAACTCAAAGACCTCTGCTTCGTCTTGCAAGAGGAGTACCACTTAAACCCAGAGACTAGAACCATTCTCTTTGTGAAAACCAGAGCACTTGTGGATGTAAGCTCCTTCCTCCTTGTGGATAACAAATTGACTCAGTACCATTTTGTTGAAAAGACTGTCCTTTCTTTAGAGCTTTGCAGACAAGTGTCCATGTATGTGTGGGTCTGTTTCTAGGCTCTGTATTCTATTCTGATTATTTGGTAGTTTATCCTTATACTAATACCTCACTGTCTTAATTAGTTTGTGATAAGTCTTGATACCTGTAGAGCAATCACTTAATACTTTTAAAAATTATTTTTGTCAATTAAAAATATTTTAGCCATTCTGTGGAAATATGGTGATATATCACTAGGGTTTTAATTTTCATTTCACTAATGACTAATATAGTCTAGCATTTTGCATATACTTATTATCCATCCATATATTTTCTTTGGTGAAGTGTGTTCACATCTTTTGCCCATTTCAAAAGTTGGTTTAATTGGATCGTTTATCATGTTATTGTTGAGTTTTTGAGAGTTCTTTTTATATTCTGACAAAAACATCTTTTGTCAGGAATGTGATTTGAACATTTTTCTTTTGGTCTTCTCATTCTCTTAACAGTACTTGTTCCAGATTGAAAGTTTTAACTTTTGACGAAGTCCAGTTAATCAGTTTTTTTGGTGTGGATTGTGCTTTTGGTATTGTATCTGAAAGCCCTCTGCTTACCCATGCACATGAAAGTTTTCTCTCTGTTATCTTCTCGAGTTTTACAGTTTTACAATTTACATTTAGGTCAACAGTCCATTTTGAGGTATGGGTTGAGGTGCTTTTTTTTTTCTTTTTGGTTGTGGACATCCAGTCATTTCAGCACTGTTGTTGAGAAGACTATCCTTTTTCTATTGAATTGCTTTTGTAACTTTTTCAAAAATCAGCTGATTGTATCCCTGTGGCTGTATCTCTGTATTCTCCATTCTGTTCTATTTATCTATACATCTGTCCTTTCACTCATCCCACACTGTCTTGACTACTGTAGCTTTATAATGAGTCTTGAAATCAGGTGGCATGAGTCCTCCAACCTTTTTCTTTTCTTCACAATTGTTTTAGCTATCTTCCTTTGCCTTTCCATTTATATTTTAGAATCGGTTCGTCCACATCTATGAAAAAATATGCTGGGATTTCTTTTGGGATTGCACTGAATCTTTAAATAAAATTGGGGAGAAATGACATCTTAATTATATCAGGTCTTCAGCCATAACTATAGATTATATATCTCTTCATTTACATAGGATTTCGGTATTGGTTTCCTATTGCTGATAACAAATTGCCCAAAAACTTGGTGGCTGGAAACAACAAACAACTATTATCTTACAATATCTATGGGTCAGGAAGCTGAAAAATCTTAACTGGGTGTTTCTGGCTGAGGGTCTTTCATGAGACTGCAATCAAGTGTTGGCCATGGCTGCAGTCATCTTAAGGCTTAACTTGGGAGAATCAGCTTTCGGCCTCACTTAGATGGCTGTTGGCAGATCTCAGAAGATGTGCTTCCAAGCTCATTCATGTGGGCCTCTCCACAGGGCTGCCTCACAGCGCGGCAGCTGGCTCCCCTAAAGTGAGTGATCCAAGAGAGACTGAGAGAGAGTGCCTGATAATGGAGGTCACCATCATTTTATAACTTCAGCTTGGAAGTGATAGCCCATCATATTTGTCATATTTTATTCATTAGAAACAAGTCAGTGAGTTCAGTTCACACTTGGGGGGAGGGGACACGAGGATCTGAATACCAGAAGGTGGAGCTCATTGAGGGCTCTTTTAGAGGCCACCTGCCACATCTTTGGTTCCTTTTATCAGTGTTTTGTTATTTACACTATACGGATGTAGCACATATTTTGTTAGACTTATACCTAAGTATTAATTTTTTAATGCTGTTGTAAATGGTGATTTTAACCTTTTTTGTTGTTGCTGATATATAGAAATAGAACTGATTTCTGTATATTGATCTTGTGTGCTAAGCTCTTGCTAAACTCTCTTACTAGTTCTACATACCCACTATTCTGAACTATGCTTTTTTTAATTTGAAAAATAATCTCAGAGATTAAACTATATC
>NW_011894770.1:0-2684 GCF_000151845.1 Pteropus vampyrus | reverse complement strand
GTCAGTTTACCATACTTCTAAAACCTCAAGGTCTTCATCTACAAAGGGAAATTGTAACACTTAACCACATCAACCTAAGAGGGCTTTGTGAAGTTCCAATAAGGAAGTAGATGTGAAAATGTTTTGTCAACTGTTAACTCCCATACACATGCAGAGGCATTATGATTAGTTAATATTTTTGCAAAAAAAAAAAATTTGTTTTTGAGGCAATATGAATAAAGCCACACAGCTAGTAAGCGCCGCAGCTGGAATTTGAACTCTGGCAGTCTTGTGGCAGAGTCTAAGTTGTCACCACCCTAAATGTCCTCCTTAGAATAAAGATAGGAATAGGCCCTACTGCCTAGTGTGTTGAGAAATCATGAATATAAAGCACTTATCACAGTATCACTTGGCATGTAATAAGTATTCCATAATTAATAGCTATTTTTTTAAGAGTAAAATTCCCTCTTTGATAAGTTGTATAATACCTTCTGACCTTGACACAGGAATGACCCTCCCAGCACAGAAAGATGTATTGCATACATTCAAAACCAGTGGAGACAACAAGATTCTGATTGCCACCTCGGTTGCTGATGAAGGCATTGACATTGCTCAGTGCAATCTGGTCATCTTGTATGAGTACGTGGGCAATGTCATCAAAATGATCCAAACCAGAGGTGAGAGAAGCTTCGATGCCATTATTAAGTATCTGCTGATTTGTCTGATTTGTGAATGTCTGCCACTTCAGCCTTTCTCCTTTACTGAGCCATGCTCGGGTGTATGACTTATGGTACAGTGCCCTGTGGTATCACTGGCCCTAAAGGTGGCTTACTTAATCAGGATTGGGTGGCCACAGATTTGTCCACTAACATATACCCTATTTGAATTCTTATTCACAATGAATACTGTACATTTGACCAACATTGACTGATATATTTATGTAAGGATAATTCTCATTTGGATTGAGGCTTTGGCAGTCAGCGTGTGGGCCTTTCATGCTTGTGCTGCCAATGGGCTCCCTGTATTCCAGAAGAGATACTCCAAGGAGCTTGCCTGTCCCACTCAAACTAGATAGTCACTTTACTAGTCTCCCTTTTTTCAGTTTCCATAACAACAGCTGCCACATTACCTTTCTTGAGCATGTCACTTCCCTATATAGAAACTCCAGTGGTTCCCCAATTTACTTGATGTTAAAGAGTTTTCAAATCCAGCACCCACTTATCTTTCCAACCTTATTTCCCATTTTCCCCTTTATTCGTTATTCGCTTCAGCCAACCTGACTTCATTTTTCCCTTGTTGAAGGATGATTTTCATTTTACCTCTTCCCCTGCCTCCTTATCACCTATCCCTAATTCTCCCAGCTGGAAATAATCTCTCTTTTGAATGTCCATAACCTTTTATATCTATCTGTCAGCACTTCTCATTTTCTACCTATATTCTGGTGGTTGTGAACATATCTCATATCCCCATTTGCTAGAAAGGATCTGTTTATTATTCATCTTAGAGCCCTCACAGTGTCAGCCTGAGGGTTTGTATCTGATTGTTTTAAAGCAGTGTTTCTGATAATATGTCTGGCTGATCACACTGCACCGTGGAGACCCCAAGGAAGCCAGTCTAAGGTGGGCTCCTAGTTTATCTACATGTTTAATGCACAGGTGCACACCTGCATATGAGTCCGTGCTCTAACAGCTTAGCTTCCCTAGAAAGTGGGATTAAGTGACCAAAGTTAAATTTTAGGGACACCCCATTCCTTTGCTTACCTATTATCAGATTTATCAGAGACACCAAATAAAATATTTGTTTTCTGACAGGCAGAGGAAGAGCAAGAGGTAGCAAGTGCTTCCTTCTGACTAGTAATTCTGATGTAATTGAAAAAGAAAAAATAAACATATACAAAGAGAAAATGATGAATGACTCCATTTTAAGACTTCAGACATGGGATGAAGCAGTATTTAAAGAAAAGGTAAGTCTTTTCATCTGTGCTACTCTTTTAGAATCTGACCATAAGTAACAAACAGGGAGCATGAGCATGGTTGGTACATTTTATCAGATGGCTCTGAGTGTTTGTTGTATTAGAACAGTAAGTTTAATCTTAAAAATTTATCTGCAGTGAACATCAAATTCATTTCTGTTTAAGTCTCAATAAGATTAAAATATATTTTATTAATGCTAATACCTAAAGTTATATTTTTAGAGCTAAAAAGCCAACTGACCTAGAATTGCTCTTAAGTTGACAATTCATCTTGAGAACAGCACCCTAACACTGCAGGACAGAGCCCTTCTTAATCTTTTCCACAATACTCTCTCTTTCTAACATCTGGAGTGCTCAAAAAAAAAAAAAAAAAGCTCCCATTGTACTGCGAAGGTGTCGGAATGCTTCATTGTAGCTATGGGTAATAATGTGTACCTTGGAGTGACACGCCTGTTTGGTTCAGCCTCTTGGTAGTGACTACATTTTATTGTCATTTCCTTTATAACACTGAAGCATGGAACCAAATCGGGGAAAAAAAGACACACAGAGACACACAGGCATGTGTGCGTGCACATACACACATGTATGCATGAACATGCCCACATGTGCAGGCACACCCACACTTTCTCCAGACTCTGCAAAGATTTTCATCTCTGAATCTCTCGAAACCTTGACTACTGCAAGGCTGGGAGAGAATTTAAGCTTTAACATTGGAATTAGTTGTTCCAATACT
>NW_011894769.1:967-3379 GCF_000151845.1 Pteropus vampyrus | reverse complement strand
GCCCCTCCTGTCCCGGATGTCACACAGCACCGTCCTCCGTGAGTTCAGGTGGCAGCTCGATGGCAGGGAGCCCAGCAAACAGGAGCGAGAAGCGAGCAGGCGCCCTCAGGGCCCACGAGCGGCACAAGTGGCCGTGTCTGTGCCAGACGAAGGCACCCAGATGAGGCACGGGGGCAGCGGGGTGTGCAGCACTCGGCCCGGCTGGGGAGCGGGGACCTAACCCTGCGGATACACTCCACCCGGGGCCATGAAGTGGCGTCACTTGGGCACACCTCGGCCATCCTGACACAGGCTCTGGGCACTTGTGCTGTGGGAAGTGACTGCAAAGGGACCCGCAGGCCTCCCTAGGTGGACGTTTCCAGGAGAAGAACACAGTGGCTCAAGTGGGGACAGAGGCTCCTCGGCTGCCCACTAGAGTCCAGAGCTCCCGCCAGGCCTCAGTCG
Organism: Pteropus vampyrus; assembly: GCF_000151845.1. Lineage (NCBI taxonomy): Eukaryota > Metazoa > Chordata > Mammalia > Chiroptera > Pteropodidae > Pteropus > Pteropus vampyrus. The sequence goes on along the minus strand of NW_011894769.1, from coordinate 2,935 downwards.
TGGGTGGGGCAGCGCAGTACTTTTCCACCAGCTCTGGTGACAGGACGTGCTCTCCCGCCCAGCTGGTCACCCACCCTCCTTAAACTTAGGTGCAGCGGTCAACATTCTGTTCCTCAAAAAATGCCGGACATCTCTTTTCCATAATTTCCCACGAGAACGAGAGAGCGTGAAGAAATATTTCTATTAGCAGAGATCAGGATACCCTCCAGGAAGAGCCATCGCCACCACCTAGGGAGGCGGGCCCTGCAAGATGAGACACAGTCTTCAGGACACCAGCCCCCAAGCCGGCCACCGGCCACCAGCCACCGACACTGGCAGAAAACCCTCCCTGCCCCACCTCCCACTCCCCAGCCCCTGCAGGACAAGCCGACAGCTGGTGGCTCTGGGCAGAGGGGCTGCGACCCCTGCTGGCCAGCCAGAGACTGGCGCAGCCGGGCCTCCCACACTCACAACCCTGCAGAGGCTGCAGGTGCAGGTTAAGGCCCCGCCCACTCCTCCAGCCCTCAACACCTAGTGGCCGGGACACTAAACAGAAGTGCACTTGACTCCGCTGGGAACTCTGTTCCCTGTTATAAACCAAACACCTAGGCAGCAAGAGAGACTGGAAAGCAGCTTACCGAATGCTTGCTTCTTTTCTCTTTTGGTTTCCAAATTTCTTTTAACCCATTTCTCATTTCCCCGGAGATGACTCGCGGGCGGCACTCACAGCTGCAGCACTCACCCCAGCATAACTCACGGATTACGGTCCGAACCTCACCCTCAAAGTCTGCCACAAAATATCCTGCTTTCATTATGCTCTTCGCATTGCTCTCGTGTATCGAGCATCTCTGGAAACAAACAACTTGATTCTATCGATAGCATTCTGTTTTGTGTGGTTTACAAAGTGTAGTCATTCTCGATCGATCACTGAAATTGTCAAACCCTAGAAAACGTGGCATTCCTGTGCGTGATGCTAACCGGCATGCACGTCAGTAACGGGAAACAACCCCACACGTTGCACGGAAAGAACACCACTGCTGACCCCAGGCAGATTTTAACCTGTGCCCACGCGCACCATAAACCTGTGCTGTTCTGTGGGTCCGAGCAGTGACCGACACTGGCAGGCAGCAGTCACTACGGAAGGAAAGCTGGACGTGGTATGATAAAATTAAAGATCACCAAAGTAATCGTGCGGCGTTCATTTCAAAGAAATTGCAGGGACCTAGAAAGCAGGACAGTGTCAGGAGAAACGGACCATGAAAATCCGGTAACTGAGCTTCCGAGGGATTGGGGTGGGCTGGACCACCGAACGGGAGCTCGCATGGCTCTCTAAAGCCAGCGACCATCTGGGATCAGGAGACCAACAAGGACAGACCCCCTGGGCTCCGGTGGTGGGGCTGGGAGCGGCACGGGGGTGGAGGGGAGGCGCCTCTACGCTAGGGAGCCTGGGCCTGGTGGGTTCTTGGCCAAAAGCATGCAGGGCAAGGTGTGCCTGGCACGAGACGGGGTCCTGGGTGCCACCTGGCTTCCCCACGCCCCCGTGGTGGCAGCTGAGCGCTATCTCTGCACAGGCCCGCCTGCCACGCCCTGCTGCCAACCACAGAGGGATAGTGTGGCTCGCAGAGCTGCTGGCCTGGCTGGAGTCCTGGAGCGGTCTGGACCAGCAGCCATCACACCCTGGGGATGGCTCCAGGTGTCCGCGGCACGGCGGTGTCGGGGAACACGCTCCCCAGGCCCCGACGCCACGCTGCACTGAAGCGTGTTCCGCGACAAGGCTCCAAACGGGCCACTCTCCTCTGCGGCCCCTGCCTGACTGTGAGAAAACGGCCGCCTGTCCCCCTGGACCGGACTGCGGTGCATCGCCCGGGCGAAGCCTCGGGGGCACTGACCAGCAACAGAGCTTGACAGCCCGACATGGAGGCCGGCGACGACCTGGCCAGCCAGGCGGTTTCCACTTCTCTCCGCGGAAAGAAACTGCAGCAGCCAATC
>NW_011894769.1:0-317 GCF_000151845.1 Pteropus vampyrus | reverse complement strand
GGTAACTGAGCTTCCGAGGGATTGGGGTGGGCTGGACCACCGAACGGGAGCTCGCATGGCTCTCTAAAGCCAGCGACCATCTGGGATCGGGAGACCAACAAGGACAGACCCCCTGGGCTCCGGTGGTGGGGCTGGGAGCGGCACGGGGATGGAGGGGAGGCGCCTCTACGCTAGGAAGCCTGGGCCTGGTGGGTTCTTGGCCAAAAGCATGCAGGGCAAGGGGTGCCTGGCACGAGACGGGGTCCTGGGTGCCACCTGGCTTCCCCACGCCCCCGTGGTGGCAGCTGAGCGCTATCTCTGCACAGGCCCGCCTGCCA
>NW_011894768.1:4127-6452 GCF_000151845.1 Pteropus vampyrus | reverse complement strand
AGTTTCAGCTGTACATTTTAACAGTAAGGCATATATATATTTACATAGTGTGTTCACTTCCCATAGTTAGATTTCTTTCTGTCACCACATATTCGACCCCCTTTACCCTGTCTACCTCTCCCTCCCCCCTACCCTCTGGTATGGTAGTTCTATTTTTAGTTTTTTTTTGAGGAACTTCCATACTGTTTTCCATAGTGGCTGTGCCAATTTACAGTCCCACCAACAGTGCATGAGGATTCCCTTTTCTCCACATCCTCACCAACACTTGTCGTTTGTTGATTTATTGATGCTAGCCATTCTGACAGGTGTGAGGTGGTATCTCATTGTGATTTTAGTTTGCATTTCTCTGATGATTAGTGATGCTGAGCATCTGTTCATATGTTATTGGCCATCTATATGTTCTCTGGAGAAATGTCTTTTGAGGTCCTCTGCCCATTTTTTAATCGGATTTTTTTTGGGGGGTGTTAAGTCGTATACATTCTTTATACATTTTGGATATTAACCCCTTATCAGATGTGTCATCGGGGAGTATCTTCTCCCATTCAGTGGGTTGTATTTTTTGTTTTGTTGATAGTTTCCTTTGCTGTGCAAAACTTTTAGTTTGATGTAGTTCCATTTGTTTTTTGTTTGTTTCCCTTGCCTGAGGAGATATATCCACAAAAATTTTGCTAAGAGCAATTTCAGAGAGTTTACTGCCTATGTTTTCTTCTAGAAGTTTTATGGTTTCAGGTCTTAAATTTAAGGCTTTAATCCATTTTGAATTTATTTTTGTGTATGGTATAAGAAAGTGGTCTAGTTTCATTTTTTTGCACATATCTGTCCAGTTTTCCCAACATGGTTTATTGAAGGGACTGTCTTTCCTCCTTTGTATGTTCTTGCCTCTTTCATCATAGATTCATTGACCATAGGTTTATTTCTGGGCTCTCTATTCTGTTCCATTGATCTATGTGTCTGTTTCAATCCAGTACCATGCTGTTTTGATTACTATAGTCTTATGGTTTAGTTTGATATCAGGTAGCATGACACCTCCAACTTTTTCCTTGTTTCTTAAGATTGCTTTGGCTGTTTGAGGACTTTTGTGGTTCCATATAAATTTTAGGATTATTTGCTCTAGTTCCATGAAAAATGCCATTGGTATTTTGATAGGGGTTGTATTAATCTGTAGATTGCTTTGGGTATTGTGGACATTTTAATGATGTGACTTCTTATCCATAAGCATGGTATGTGCTTCCATTTATTTGTATTTTCTTCAGTTTCTTTCTTCAATGTCTTATAGTTTTCTGAGTACAGGTCTTTTCCCTCTTTAAATTTATTCCTAGGTATTTTATTCCTAGGTATTTAATGCAATTGTAAATGGGATTATTTTCTTAATTTCTCTTTCTGATAGTTCATTGTTGGTGTATAAAAATGCAATTGATTTCTGAATATTACTTTTGTGTCTTACTTTACTGACTATCAATTTTTGTTTCTTTTTCTTGTTTGATTGCTATGGCTAGGACTTCCATGGATGATTTTTGATTAGAAGCTTGAAAGGTGTGTTTGAGTTCACCAATTGCCGAAGGGAGTAAAGGTCATCTAGATAGAGCAGGTTCAGGAACAAGATAGCTCAATGGTGTAAATCCAACTGAAACAAAAACAAACATGATGTATTAAGAGAACCACAAGATTTTTCCACAAGATCTCGTTTGGTAGACAGGAAAAATAGACAAAAACCAGACTGGGAGATGTCAACTATTCCCTTCCTAAATAGTTTGGATTTTTCCTTGAAGGTGATGGAGAACATGAAAATCGTTGAAAGATTTTTGGTCAGGGAAATGACTGAGTCACATTGCCTTTTAGAAAGATAGTGTAATATGGAGAGTAGATTTAAATTTAGAGATATCTGGATGCTAATAATCCAGACTACAGGTGATGATGACAGTAGAAATGGAGAGAAGAAGGGAGATTCAAGAGACATTTTGGATACAAAATTGACAGAATTTGATCTAATAAATGTGAGAGATGAGAGAAGAAACTGAGTTGAGTGAATGAATGGTAACATTTCACCAAAATAAAAAACCTGCAGGAAATTCACAAATTTGTGATTTGTAGACTTCCAAGTACTCTTCTTGATCAAACCACTGTTCATAGCTCATCAGCTACTCTTAACCTCATAAACACTCCATGCGGAATGAAATTACCATAGCAGTTTATCTTGGGAGAAGTGATTCTGTGGGCTGCGGATGGTGGTAATTACCATGGTATTTCCTCATGGTACAATGGAAGTTTTCCAGGCTCAGTTCCCTATATTAAAGATAGTGGAGTGGCAAGCACTGGAAGTGTCTT
>NW_011894768.1:0-1667 GCF_000151845.1 Pteropus vampyrus | reverse complement strand
GGCCATTACAGCAAAGCATAACCTGGAAAAGTGTTAAAATTATTACTTCTTTGTGTTTCATTTAGTATTGGGAATTGTCTATTAATTCAGTACCTGCAACTTATTTTAGTTAGGATGCTTTTGGCTGGAAGCAGTGGAAACTTGACTAAAAGTAATTTAAACAATAAAGAAATTATCTCCCATAACAGAACGTAGAGAGATATGTCAGGCTTCCAGGGCTGGTTGATTAAAAAGATTCAATCAGTTATCAAGTACCCAGATCTCTTAGCTCTTCCACTTACAATGCTGTTTCATCATAAGGCTTATTTCTATTATGAATGTAAGACTGAGGAAATCAGGGCTACCTGCTTCCCTTAGTAACACTCAGTAGGAGAAGGCAAGAGAGAACCATTCACTCAACTATGGAATATAAGTCCTTCCTTTATGCGATTGGGCCAACTTTGGTCTCATGTCCATCCCAAACATAACGGTTTTTAGGGGAATTTACTTAATCTAATCAGGATCCACCCCTTGAGCTAGGGATAGGGTCAGCTTCTTCTGAAACAGAAGAGAGATATCTAAATAAAATTAGGGTTGTATCAGGAAGAAAGAAGTTCAGAAAGGGGGAGATACTGACAGATAATGACATAATTATGAAACTGTGGCATTACATCGATAGAGCTAGGCACAGGATATGATGGAAACACTGAGGAGAGAGGTAGTCAGGAAGTACTTTCTGAAGGAAACAAGGCCTGGGCTAAATTTTTAGGATGAGGAGTGAACCGGATGAAAGAATGAGGAGTAAGAAGAATGGCATTTCAGGCAGAAGGAACAACATGAACAAAGGCACAGGGAAGAAAAGAAATGCAGTATGTGTGTAGAGCTACAAGAAATTTTGTGTTGGTGGAGTTTAAAGTGATGTGGACAGTAAATAGGCTGGAGAAGTAGGTAGATGCCAGATCACGGAGGGCACGTTATATACTAACCAAGAAGAATAATTGGTATTAATATACTAATGAGCGATATGGTCAGATTGGCATTTTAAATATTTGGGGGACAGTTTTAAGGGAGTCAAGACTGGGAGTTTTTAGAGCAGTTTGGATGAGAAATTGTGAGGTCCTAGACCAAGGAAATGTTTCGAAAATGGTTTGTAACAGGCTCTGGAGTCAGGCTTTAAATCCTGGCTCCACCTCTTATTAGGACAGTGATCTAAGGAAAATTACATTATCCTTTTAAGCCTCAATTTCCTCATCCGTGAAACAAGAATAATAAAATCTATTTCATACTGTTGAGAGGACTACAGTAATACATGTAAAGCTCTTTAGAATAGTGCGTGGCACAAATGCTCAAATGTCAACTTTTAGAAATTGTTATAGGATTGATGTAAAGGAATGGAGGAAGGGAATAAATAGACCTAGTTCTAACTTTATTTTCAGGATAAACAGTACTTTATTTTTATTTTTTTAAATATTTTTCTCTCTCAGATAAATAAATATATATGTGTATGTGTTTATGTATATGTAGTAATGTCCACATTTTTTTCTGAATGATATAAGAATAAGTTGCAGACATGATGGTCTAAAAATTTATCAGTGTATATTTTTTAAAGTGAAGGGATTATATAATACGGTGTAGTGATCAAAAACAGAAAATTAATATTAACATTCATATATTGATATAGTGCTAAT
>NW_011894767.1:417-2505 GCF_000151845.1 Pteropus vampyrus | reverse complement strand
TGACCTGAGAAATTGCTAGGTGTTCAATTGATGTTTTCCATGCATTGAATTAAAGAGTGCAGTCAGGACTTTTCTTTTGTTTTTAGCTGTGACTTAGAACTCACCTTAGGGAAACACCTTAGGGAGTTTCCTGTGTACCTTTAAATTCTTACCCACCCTGGTGAACTTCAGGAAGAGGTAGTCTGAGTCTCTCCCCGTCTAAACCTTCCCAGTCAAAAGAAACCCTAGTAGTAGATTTTTGAAATGATTCAACATATTCAAATGAATATTTTCTTCTACTCATAAAGATCCCTACGCTTCTTGCCATGACTTACCATGCTGAGATTTTAATTTTTGGAGCCTGATGTATGGGTTTCTGGGCTTTCTGGTCAGAAAGGCCACAAACAAACACCTCTCGCCCTCAACCCCAGCACTAAATCACAAACAAATAATACAGAGTTTTCCTATTCCAGTTTAACTCTAGTTTCCAGGAATAATAATAATAATGATACAATAATAATAATAATAATAATAGTCTTCTTTTCGTTCTCCTCAGTTGTTGTCATTGTCATTGTCGTCGTCGTCATCATCATCATCATCATCATCATCATCATATAAAGTTACTGAATTCTTACTTTGAGCCAGGTATTATGCTAAGAATTTTACATTTACTGCCCCCTTAGATCCTTACAACAATTCTATAGGTTAGTCACATTATCCTGAGTTACAAAACGAGGAAACAGGTTGGACAGGTAGTTCACTTAGCAAGTGACAAAACTGGGATCTTAATCTGATTTCAAAGTCTTTATTTTTAATGACTTCCTTATATGCCTCTTGCACTTAAGAAAATAGAGCAAATACATTTGAGGCGTGAACTGTAAAATAACACATATTAATATGTATGCTTATTAATTTTGAAAAATGCAGCATTGGTGCGATTTACATGTTGTAAACTCAGTTGTGAGCGGGAGCAGATGCCCATATCTCAGCACTCAAGTACGGTCAGGGCCGGGTTCAGTACTAAAGCAAAAGCTCCAGAAGTAAACCTGAAGACGAGAGGACAGGAGGCAGGGGAAAGAGTTGGCCAGATGAAGTTCTCTGAAAAGGGTTGAGGGTGGAGACAAATTTGAGAAAATGAGAAAGTCCTGGTGAGATAATCAGCATCGGTATTGAGATTTCTAAAATCCTTTTCGTTTTCTCTCTCACTATCTGTGGGTAATTGAGGCTACTAGCAATTTTTATGTTATACCGTCTGCTTAAATCCAAATAATACCTAATTTTTAAATCCTATGGAATCCAATCTCATCAAATCTTCAACTTTTTTCAAATTTTTTTGAGAAGCGGTTCATGCATTTCAAAACGTTTTATAATTGTGGAGTATAGTATAATGTGCATTCAGAAAAATGCACAAAGATAGATGTTACAGCTCAATGAGTTATCACAAAAGTGTTGATTAGCATTACCCAAGTCAAAAAACAGAATTTGCTGACCCTCTGCCACCTCTTCATTTCTCTCCCAAATTAGTGTGTGTTCCATTGTATCTAGCTTCTCTTACTCAACATTATGCTATGAGAGTCCTCCATGTTGTTACCTACAGCCGTAGTGCAACGCTGAGAATTTATCTATTGTATGACTATGCCACAATTGATTTTCTCACTCTATTTTTGATGATATTTAGATTGTTTCTGATTTGGAGCTATTAATAATAGTGGTGCTTCGAACATGTTTGTACGTGTCTCTTGCTTAGGCGCACATATTTCTGCCAGAATCAGGCCCAGAAGTGTAATTGCTGGATCATGGGACAGACATAATTTCAACTTAAGTAAATAATACCAAGCCTGTTTGCCAAAGTGGTTATAACAATGTGCATGCCCATTGATCTTAATGAGAGTTCTTCTTCTACATTCTTGCTAACACTTGATATTTTCAGGCTTCATAGTTTTAGCCATTTTTAGAGGATATGTATTTGTATCTCGTGGTTTTAATTTTCATTTTTTCTGATGATTAATGACAAAACTTTTTTTATAAGTTTATTAGCCTTTTGTGTCACCATGGATCTGCCGAAGTTTCTTCCTTATTTCTTCTATCAGATTGCCTTTTAATTTGAAG
>NW_011894767.1:0-367 GCF_000151845.1 Pteropus vampyrus | reverse complement strand
CTTAGGCGCACATATTTCTGCCAGAATCAGGCCCAGAAGTGTAATTGCTGGATCATGGGACAGACATAATTTCAACTTAAGTAAATAATACCAAGTCTGTTTGCCAAAGTGGTTATAACAATGTACATGCCCATTGATCTTAATGAGAGTTCTTCTTCTACATTCTTGCTAACACTTGATATTTTCAGGCTTCATAATTTTAGCCATTTTTAGAGGATATGTATTTGTATCTCGTGGTTTTAATTTTCATTTTTTCTGATGATTAATGACAGAACTTTTTTTATAAGTTTATTAGCCTTTTGTGTCACCATGGATCTGCCGAAGTTTCTTCCTTATTTCTTCTATCAGATTGCCTTTTAATTTGAAG
>NW_011894766.1:2403-4874 GCF_000151845.1 Pteropus vampyrus | reverse complement strand
AGATCATTTCTTTTTAGCACTAAGTAATATGCCTTGTATGGATGCAGTATAGTTTACTTATCTGTTCATCTTTTGATAGACATCTTGGTTACTTCCAAGTTATGCAGTTGGTGAATTCAAACTTCGGAGTTATGAATAAAGTGGCTGTACACATCTTCGAAGCAGGTTTTTGTGTGGGCAGTTTTCAACTCTATTACCTTAAACAATGGATGTGGGTTCCCAGATACTCTTTTAACCAAGCTGTGGTCTGTTGAACTGCTAACAAAGGGTTATTAATAAGCAGTGTTACTGGCCACCCAAATACTGACTTTTCCTAGAAGTTTCTATTACTCTCACCTACACCACCAGATCAGATTCCTTAAGAAGCCACTGTGGCAAACCAGGTCAAGTTTATGCTTCCCATGAAATTTTATATACAGCTCTGGAGTGTCAACGTCTTCCCACAGGGGCCAGATTTATTACCACAGTCATTTTCCTGACCCTTACACTTTCTCTATTACTTCTCCACTCTTAGTCTGCCCTACCTAGGAATCCCCAGCTTAATATTATCTTAGTCAATTATTTTATATTTCCAAAATTTAAAAAAATACATTTTTGACATAAATGCCAGTGAATATTAACCAAATAAAAAATGTACAAGTACTGAGTAGATACTTAAGTTAGAATGGTAAAAATTTATTCAGTTGTAGGAGAAAGTAGCTTCATCTCAAAAAATACTGAAAAATGTATATGTAAGACATTGTTCTAGGTGTGGTGAGTAACAGAAATAATGAAAAGGCATAATTCCCATTTTGATATCCTGAAAATAACAACTGTACCACTCTTCGAGTTCCATGTTTGCTTCCATTCTTTAGTAAGAGAAATAAATGTAATGTGTTGATATTTTCAGATGATTTCTGTTACATCTAATAAGCAACATCATAAAATAATTTATTAAATGAGATCTATTTCAAATACTCATTTTTAGCTAAAAGTGGTATTACTACTTCTACCTCCATTTTCCTAAGATTGAATTTAACGTAACCATAAAATAACTAAAACTAGACAAAATCTGGCCATATACACTGTTTTAAAAATCAATCCATTTGTGCTTATTTTCTTTACAATTGGACCCCTACTATTTTTCAGGGAGAATTTGTCCTTTTGAGTTTGTCTGAACAAATTCAGACATGATGATTCAATCTCTCTAAGCAGGGGAACTTCTGTATCCAGGGAAACCAGTCTGAGCTGCCAGGCCCTAAAGTTAAGACAGGAGGAGCCCTGCTGGCTGGGATGTAAGGAAGCAATCTGCCATCCGTCTCTTTTAGTCAGGGCTGCTTTGTGTTGTGATACCTCCTGACCAATCTGGAAACACACCTGTGCCCCTTGTCATATTTGTTATCTACCACCTCACTGTCTGTACCCACAATCCATCCATGGAGATGATGGTCACAATCAAAAGCAAACACTCTCAGATCTACACTGGTGTCTATGGCTCCACAGGCAAGCAAGGAAACAACAGCAGGAACAGCAGTTGTGTCTTTTGAATCACAGTGAGAAACTTCTATGATCTTCACGTAGCAGCTGCTTTCTTCCAGTCACCGAGCCAAACACACTGGCCTGTGTTCAATATAGTGTGAGAACTTAAGTTCTAGAATCAGAATGACTGTGATTTGACATCTGACTGTGCCATTTTCCACTTGTCAGATCAAATTGAATTATTTAACCATGTTGGGGGCCCTGTTTACCTTATCTAATAAATAAGGGTAAACAGAGAGGCTAATTTACAAAGTTGTTGAGTGGATTAAATAAGACGAAATATCCAAATGGCTTGTTATGGTGCAGGAATGAAATAAGTACTTCATAATAATACTTGTTAATATTTTTTGTGCTGTGCTCACCAATTCTCTTTTCTTGCACTTCTGAATATATAGGAAAAAGGTCAGTAACCAAATATTTTAAAGAATATGATTTAAGACAAAGGCTAAACTGTATGCAATCTTAGGCTTGAGATCTGCACTCTGTATTTATAGAAAAGGAAAACAAGATAATTGGGTCTTCAGACCAAATTCCAAGAATGTTCGCATGGCTCTAGGACGAGGCTGTGGGCTTGACTGTCTCACTCAGGCTTATCAGTAGAAAAAGAGATAAATCTATGTCACTCATGCTTATTTCCCACCTGGCCTTGATTGCCTAGCTCATGACTTTGGCAACAGTCTGTGCCTATTTCTGTGTGAGAGCAGAATGAACAGAGAACATGTGACTGGCTTGAAAAGGAAAGGTCCTGATTAATCGTGAAGGAAGAAGAGCAAGAAGAATAAGAAAGGGATAAAGTGTATTTTAAATGATAACTGACATCTAATAAAGTGAGCCCTTTACACCTCTAATAAATCATGGCCTACTTGATGTCAGATGCTAAACCATCTACTCTGTTATAGAGATGAGGATAAGAAAGGAGATGATAGCTCCCTTCCCAATCTTATCTAAATAAT
>NW_011894766.1:0-308 GCF_000151845.1 Pteropus vampyrus | reverse complement strand
GCAAACATCTTTTATGTACACTTTAACATACATACATTTTTATAATAAAAATCAGTATAATACCTTTTAATTAATCAAGTTAAATCAAGTGCATACCAAATGATCCTCAGATTTTGCATCTGACAATGAAAACTAAACTAAACTGGTTTTTGGTGCGCTCCAGGACAGATGGGCCCTTAATTGTATCTGTTTGTCCTGAATTCTGAACCTCAGTTAGATGGTTCCCATGCCTCTCAGAGTAAACTAAAATGAACAAAAATGGAAGGAATTAGGCAATTAAAATTCTGGTTATGAGGCAATTTTTCAAT
>NW_011894765.1:3122-5218 GCF_000151845.1 Pteropus vampyrus | reverse complement strand
CTTTCTGTTCAATTTTGCTCTGGATCTTAAACAATAAAGTCTTATCTTTAAAAATGGTATCAAAAGCCAGGACGCTTGGTAAGATGGCCAAGGGGTTAAGTGTACAAGAGTAGAGAGATCCAAAGACCGCGGGGTTTGCATTTAAGGGGAAGGGGAGGCGGTGGTGGGACAAGCACATGTGACAGAAGAAAAACTAGGAGAGCGAGGTGTCCTGGGAGCCAAAGGAAGAAAGTATTTGAGAAGGAGTGGGGGTTACCAGGGCCGGCGCGGACAGCGGGTCACATAAGACGAAGACAGAACCCACTGTTAGGGCCCCCAAGGGAGAAGTCATTGTGACCTTGCGAGAGCAGTTCAGTGGGGTGCTGGGATGGACGTCAGACTGGAGGGGGTGGGGAGAGGGGGAGGGGACTAATGGGGGACAGTGAGTGCAGACGCCTCACTTAAGGCACCTGCTGAAAAGAGCGGGGGTGACACAGGGCAACGGAGGAGTTTTGTTTTTGTTTTGACATTGGAGAAATACAAGTGTGACTATGTGCTGATATAATTCGTCTGTCCTGTTGAGTAGGAATCCCAGTATAATCGAAAATGTACATAAAGCTCTTTTTAGGGCAATCTTCGTGGGTGCGGCAGGGTGCACGACAGAGAATGCCACAGCAAGACCACCTGCTTGTGACTTAGGAAAGCTCGCATCACGTTGTAGAGTTCTAGCTAAAGCTGTCTGGGCCTCAGTTTCCTGATCTGCAGCATAATGTGCTCTCCAAGGAATTCTCCAGCTGTGATGTGGCGTGAATGTGGGACTTGAAATGCAAGGGAGATGAAAGATGGGAAAGGCGGTCCTTACGCTCGCTCTTTCCATGGGAAATTAAGAGTTTATAGAAAGCAAAACTAATGTTGGCAAAGTGTGGGCTTAAATATTTATAGATTAAACCCAGCAGAGATCTGACCAGTTTCTAAGTTCTGATGCCCCCTCCTGATTTAAAAGCACATACACTGCAAAACATCTAACCACGAGGCCATACACCTGAAACTAATGTAAAATAATATTGAATGTCAACTGTAATTGAAAAAAAAAATAAAGTATATACACTGCAGAAATTTGGCCAAACAGGAAAATATAATAATGAAAATTAAACTCACCCATTATCCCATCATCTAGAGGTAAACACAGGGCTTACCTCAGAGATAATGCGGGTTCTGTTCCAGACCACCGCAATAAAGCCAGCACTGCAATAAAGTGAGTCATAATCTTTTTGCTGGTTCAGGCTATTGCCTTCAATTTGTAAAAAACTCATTTGTGGAGCACCATAAAGCGAAGCGTGATAAAATGTATGCCTGGACTAGTAACATTTTGGTGTAGTTTCCCACAAGCTGTCTATACATAAATCTTTATTTTCTCCTCTCCCTGATGGAAATTTTTCTCTATGTTTGTAACCTGATTTTTTTTTTTTCAATGAAAGCTTTGCCATGAGCATGTCCCTGCAACAGCAAATATTCTTTACACGGTTCTTTCAACTGTTAAATATTCCATCATAGGAATATATTACTGTAACTTAGTCACTCCATCAATGGGCATTCATAACTACCACAAACAGCACTGATACAAGAAGTGTTATGATGTTCAACTTCGCACATGAATCTTCGCAGGTTTTGTTTTTTCTTTGGCATAAATTACCAGTTGTAGAATTATTGACTGGTCCGATGGGTATAAACATTTTGAAGGCTCATATCCGCATTGCCAAATATGCGTCTTAACACATCCGCCTCTCTTGCCTCTCCTCCAGAGAGATGATGACTTACTTTCCCCTTCACTGGGTGTGTGTCGAGGGCATCACGGTTACTAACCCTGCCAACCTTCCACAGTTTCTTTAAGATGTGCCACTTTTCACTGCTAAAGTTTATTATTTGTTAAAATGGCATTGTAGGGGGAGTAAGAGTAATTCAGATTCCAGTGAATTTTTGTGTGCCTACATGTGCTGGGCACGATGCCAGATGCTTTCTTGTTTATTGCGAGTGAACACCACACCCTTCGAATGTAGGTGGCAATCTTTCCTTGTCCAATCCCATGAGGCTGTGTTTTTGGCTAGGATTGGTACCCA
>NW_011894765.1:0-887 GCF_000151845.1 Pteropus vampyrus | reverse complement strand
GCAGGTGACCGGCGGCGGGAACGGAAAGCTCAGAACCCGAGCGCAGTCTAGCGTTGAGCGCAAAGGCCCTTCCGGAAGGGGCGCCACGTGTCCCCAAAATCAGAGCTGTGTCCCCAGCCAGCCTGTGTGAGGTGCAAAGGTATCGCTCTGCGCTAGAAGCCATGAGGTTCCTACAGAATTCCCCCGAGGTCCGCCCCTGGAGCCTCGAGGCCAAGGGCACAAAGCGCTGAAGTCTCAGCGCCCGCGCAGCTCGGCGGGGCAGAGGGCGACCCCCGCCCCGTCTCCACCAGGTGGCTCGGCTCGCTCCGCTCGAGGGCACCGCGGCCCGGACCCTGGCGACTCCCCATAGGCATTCGCAGCCGTGGGAAGGCCCAGCGCCCACGGAGTAGCGGGGCGGGCGGGCCTGGGGGCGCTGGGATGCCGGGTCCCACGGGCGAGGAAGCGGAGGCCATAGATCGCACGCGGGGTTTGCAGAGCCCCGAGCCCTCGGCTTTCCGGTCTGCGGGTCAGGAGGTGACCCCCGCGCCCCCTGCTGCCGCTCGGCGAAGGCGCGCGCTGCTCCCGCGGCCGGGCGCACGATCCTCGGGGCTGCAGGGCGAGGGCGGGAGACCGGGATGGACGCTGGCGTTGGACAGGGGACGGGCGCGGCCCAGAGCCGCATCGCCTGCGAGCCCCGGAGCGGCGAGGGGCCCCGGGACGCGCGAGCCTCCTGGGGAGGGCTCCTCATTTCTGGGCTGGCGCGCTCCATCCCGGGAGTGGGGCCGGGCCCGGCGTTCGGGAGTTACGGGGTGCTCCCTGGCCCGTCCTGGCACCCCGGGGCGCGACGCGGGGGTGGGGGAACCGGGGTGGGCGGGCAGGCAGCACGGAGCGCGCCACGCGGCGTCCGG
>NW_011894764.1:2574-4245 GCF_000151845.1 Pteropus vampyrus | reverse complement strand
AAGGCTAAAGATGGTCAACCAGACAGATAAGGGATGAAAACAAAGAATGGTGATGGAAAACTGTAGAATAGGGATTGAAAAATGCTATCTATCATTGGTGAGTAGGACTACCTTAGCAAGAACAATCTTAGTGACACGATGCAGGTAGGAGCCATTCAGAACAAATGGAGTAATTTTGTTTTTGTTTTTGTTGTTTTAGGATGAAAGAAATGGAAGGATGTTTATGCAGCGGGGAGAACAAATCAGTTGAAGAGCTTGAAAAGAAAGAATGTGAGGAAAGAAAGATTTTAGAAAAAAATGGAAATATCTTAGACCCAAAACATAAATGAAAAAATCTGATTATGAGATGGAACACTTCATATTCCGAGACTGGACCTACAGCAGATGTGTTCAATTATATGAGTGATATGAAAGAGGGGACTCAAGAAAATTCATTCCTAAAGCTTCTATTTTGTCCATAAAATTGTATGGAAGGTCATGTGCTAAATGTGAGAAAAAGAACATAAAATGGCTGGGTAATGAGTTTAAAAAGAGCATGTAAAAGTTTAGAGGGGAGAAAGAGACTGAACTAATGAAGCAAAGTAATAATGGAATTGAGCTCCCTATTGCTGGAGGAGAATAGTGCCCCGGATACTTTCAGGACCCTTGGTCTTCTGGGTGTGACACAAATCAAGTGAGGGAAGATGAATAAAAATCCCCTGGATCTCTACAGGATTAATTCATTCAAAAAGGAAATAAAAAATACTCAACATGCAAAAGTCTTGTGAAGAAAATGAAGGAAAACCATAGAACATGTCAAAGGCCAAGGAAGACCTTCAGAAGATGTCCCACAGGAGGCAGAAGGAGATCCAAGACCTTCTGAAGAAAAATTAAGCCAGGAAGCAGAAGAAAATCTTAGAAGTAGGATGACTATTCCTGGCCAGGGATTTAAAGAAGACATTCCCATTAGGCATCTGGACCCTGAAGGAATGCTAAGAGGAGTAGATGAGTTGGAAAGGCTTAGGGAAGAAAAAGAGCAAGAAACAAATTCGTGATGATGCATTGGAAGCAAAGACAGTCATGCAGTGTCCTTATCCTTTGTGCTTTAGGTCTTGAATTCTCTCATGTATGATAATAAAATCTGGCCCCTGCTTTCTTTCTGTTAGCATTTTCTGATGTATCTTTTACCTTTGTTTTAATCACCTGGTGGAATTTTGTTTTAGGTAGTTTTCTTGTTAACAGCATCTCACTGGATTTTGTATTTTGACCCATTTTCCAGGTCTATTTTTCAATTGGGAAGTTCCACCCATATGCATGAAAATAGTTCATTCCATGTTGTAAAGTAAAACATAACAAGTTACAAAGCAGCATATTTAATATCAGCTAATATATATAGGCTAAAATCTCAAATTGCGTGTGTATATGTGTTTATATATACATACATATATCAAAAACTTAACTGTTTAATACTGTTTTTTGTTTATATGTATTTTTCAATGAACACATGTCACAGAATTAATTTTTTTAATAAGTAAGAATCAAATAATTTTCAACAAGCTTATAAGGGCAATGGGGCCACCTAAACTCTTGATGAAATAATGATTAAAATGTAAACCTCAAACCACCTCTGGATCTCTTAGCCAGAGGAATAAAACTGGCAATGATTACCATATATATATATATGTATGATTA
>NW_011894764.1:0-421 GCF_000151845.1 Pteropus vampyrus | reverse complement strand
TTAATGGTAAACTAAAAATTGGTGAAAGGATAAAAGACTGAATGAAACTTTTGAGGGGTATGCCAGTGAAGTGCATCAATCACCTTTTACAGTGATAGAATTTGTTACAACACTACCAAGAAGAACGGATAATATGTACCTGAGCACATGGGAGTCAGAGGTTGCAAGACAGACCTCCTTCCCAATTTAGAAGATTAGGGAAATTACTCATAGACTCTTAGGAGAGAGCACTTTAAAAAATCTTCCATCTACATGGTAGAATACCTGCCCTAAAGGTACTCAGAATGAAACCGGAGTCTAAGGGCACCTGCACAGAAAAAGTTATGCTTTCTCCTTGTACAGACACACATTCAGACTGAAGAATTACTTCTTCGGTCATCCTTGATTAACATCAACTAAACCATAAGTTACATAACTGAGA
>NW_011894763.1:0-5056 GCF_000151845.1 Pteropus vampyrus | reverse complement strand
ATGGCTCCTTCTCTCCTGGCCACGGTACCTGCAGGTTTCCTCTGGCTGGGGGCAGAGGTCTAACCCTGCTTTTTGAGAAACCTGGCCCCTACCCCATCTCCTTCACTCAAGTGTCCCTAAAGTCTCAGGCCAAGCCAGATATATAGATATAGATATATAGATGTATTCTAGATGGTAATGACCTTAGGAGTATTTTAGAAAAACATGAGTTCTTTTGATATTCTAGTAGTGCCCGAACATATACATTTTGATTACATATCACTTTATTGTAAGAGCCTTTACTTATATGTTATGTAAGTGCCTTATGCTACTAAAAAAAAATGTAAGGTTACATTACCTATGAATTTCATTTCAGGACAGTCCAAAGGGCATGTGTTTTAAGAATAATTTTTATTTGCAGTTTAAAAATACACCATTTTGTAATATTTTACATTTAATGTCAATTAATTTTTAGTGCCATTTTAAACATTTACCTACAACCCAATAAATCCCAAGAGATCCTGATCTTGTGATCGAGATTCTCCCAATACCAGTTTTTAAGAATAGAAACCGATTTGAGATGAGAGTGTTTACATGTAAAAACTGATGTGCATTTTTTAAACCACATATGTAAAACAAAACACACCTCAGTAATTTTTGTATCTTTGTGAATACTTTATTGTTTCCTGACAGAATATTGAAATGTATGTTATTTGGAAGACAACCAACATATAGCCAACTGAAATGAAATGCACACGAGGTTTATGTGGTATCAGACACCCACGAGATCTGAAATGTGAACTGAATCTGCCCTACTGGGAGCATAAGGACTTGCAGAGGCGACGTTGGCCCTGTGTGCCAATGACTGCTGTCTGTGAGTACCCGAGCCTTCCACAGAGCATACTGTGCTGCTGTGTCTACTAAATCAGTGAATTACTAGGTTTTCCATTTTAGCGAAGTGCAAGGCATTACTTCAATCGTCGGCCTTCTGACAGAAGCCAGTATCTGTTTTTGTAAAAGAATACTTTCCTCTCTTTACTAAGTTCGTTAATTAAGTCTTATTGGGAAATTATCCATCAGAATGCAGTGCGAGTCATCTTTATATTACAAAGGAAATCAATGAAGACAATGAGATGAACATTGTACTTAAAAAAAATCCCAAATTCTCACATTTGGTGCAATGAAATTCGCACGCAGTCTTTTCCTAGGAAAGGCCTTTTCCGGCTTGCTTCCAGACTTCTTTTACTCCTTTAATGCTCTCTTTTTTCACGCATTTCCAGTATTCTTGTATACTCAGTTGCTGTGGTACCTGTTAATGAAAAGTGGAAACGGAGGGTCATTCTCCCTCAGGTTAAGCATGGCCGCGCGTGTGCGACGTGACTGGTCGTTTCCTGCATCTGAGGTGGATTACGTCGTAGAAGGTGACTGCGACAGGACCGTGCAGAGAGGGTGAGGGGCGACACGCGGACGTGACACAAGTGTCCGCAGGGCGGCGGAGGGCGGAGGGACCGCGCACGCGTGGAGCTTCCTCCCTCACAATGAAGACGACTCTGGGCGACCTTCTTTCTCATATTGGTTTTAAAATGTAATGATTTCATAACGTTTCTGTTTTGTAACATTTTGTAACGTTTCTCTTTTCCTGGGGAACGCTAGCTACTAGCTACGGTGGAATACAAAGTACAAGTCTAAAACTTTGATTTAACTTTGGCTAAAACTAGAAAGAAACTGTAGGTCGTGATATATTTGATGGGAAGCCTCGAGAAGACATAATGCACTTAAGTGTGCGCTTCGTGAATTAAAAATACCGTGTGGCCGTTATTCCTCTCAACGAAGGGGGAAAGCACAGGTCAGGAAATTAATTCTCATAATAATTCTTTCTGGTAGATTCTATTAGTTTCCTCATTGTGCAGATGAAGAACGTGAGGCTCAAAATCAGGTGATAAAGCTGGGATTTGAATCTAGGTGCATCTCACTACGGAGCCCGAAGTAAAATTCTAGGCTGTGATTTCTGAATAGTTTGTGATTAGATTCAGTTTAAGAAAAAGGAAAGAAAAATGTCAGACCTCCATCCTGTGTGTAACGATGTCTCTTTATAAATGACGCAAACGCCACTTAAGATGATACATTTGCTCAAATTCTAGGCAGCACCGTCCATTTAATTACAGGTAAACACGCAGTTACTTAAAAACTCAGAATGTTACCCATAATCCCCGGTGCATCCTGTTTTTCATCACTCCAAGAAACTCCCCGTGGCTGAGACACTCGTCGCCATCCAAATCAAAGATCTTGAAGACGGCGTCCAGGATGTTGTCAGACAGCTCCTGTCCCGTGGCGACTGTGACGGCTCTCCTGAACTCCGCTAGAGGGGAAACAACACAGCTCACCCACCGCGCGACACAGTCCGGGTGGACAGAATCCGACTTTCACAACTTGAGAAGAAAAAGACACATCTCCACACTTATTATATGGGAAGTAAAGATGGAAATATACATCAAGAAGGCATTCAAATGATAAATGAGGCTCAGAAATGCCATGAAAGTAACCGTAAGATGAGACAAGCAGCTATTTTAATCTAATCAACGTTTCAAACTCAAATGTTCCCCCCTCCTTCTTGGGGCACAATGCGAAAGTAAAAGCAACCAGCAACCGTTAGACGTGCGCCTCGCTGCTGTAAAAGCAGATGACCACACTGGGCTAGTGAGAAGGCCAATCAATCGCTGTTTCGCGGATAAGTGGCTCCGTGACTGGTGTCCCCCAGGTGACACTGACCAGAGATGACACAAACCGAACCATTCATGGAACTTACCTAGTCTGACGGGGCGGTGGGCTAAACTAAACATCTGCATGGCAATAGCGAAGTCTTCCAAGTGGGTTGTAAAGCGACAGAATGACTTGAACTCGTCCAAACTTATGCTCTAATGGAACAATGAAAAGGAGCTTTCGTTACTTTGAAGCACATGAAACGATCTTCGGAACGCAAGTGCGAGTTTTCTGTTCTGTCACTGAGCTCATGACCTTCTCTTCTCCAAGCAGGTCTGTGAAGAGTCTGCGGTGCGGGATAGGCACAGATCCAGTCAGAGGCCGGAGGACCCGCGGTGAGCTGCTGGCCACTGTGTGCTGCGGTGCAAGGCGTGCGCTGGCCTGTGCTGTGGGCGGAGCTGGGTCCCTTCCAGCCATGTGGGGGAGCCCCGGCCCCATGTGACTGCGTCTGGAGGCGGGCCTTTGGGGAGGTGAGTGAGGCAGGATGCGGGCATCGGGGCCAGAGCGCTGTCATTTGGTGTGGGCGCCGAGGCCCAGTGAGGATACAGCAGGGAACTGTGCACAGGCCTGGAGGCCCAGCCCGGAGGACACGAAGTCGTGGTGTCAGCGGTGGGGGGCGAGGGGGGAGGTGCGGTGTCGCTGAGGGGCCCGCCGGCGTCGTGGGCGCGGAGTCTGTGGCTCTGCTACGTGGCGTGCCCACACCTCGAACGGAGCGGACGCCAGGCCCTTCTGGGGTTCCGGCCCCCAGGCCCCGCTGCAGGTTAGACGCTGGGCTACATGCGAGGCCGGTGTCCTCCTGCTCCTCTTTCCTTCTGACTTTAACGGTCATCGTTGGCAGGATGAGGGGAGGTGACATTTATTTTTACGGCTGTCCCCGAGTTCCTGCCTCTGCTTGCTCAGTCTCCTTTTTCTCTCCAACGTTCCACGCTCTGACCCACCTGGCACTCACTGCCTGGTGCTCGGTGACCTGGACACGACTGACCTCGGATTCCTCCTCCACGCCAGCGAGTGTCTGATGCCGCTCGTTAGTAATTCGGCTTTTCCCCCACTAATTTGTGATGTGACTTTACCCATGCTAAATTCCCACGTCTACCTAGGTCTCTCTCTGGACTTCATACTCTGTTTAATTGATCTGTCATATTCACCAACAGTTTTAGTCACCAACAGTTGCTGATACATTTTACAAGATTGGCAATTTTTCTCCAGAGAATATTTTTTTAGAGCGGTTTCAGGTCACAGCAAAACTGAGGGGAAGGCAGAGACGCCCCGCATGCCCCGGCCCGTCACGTAAACGTCTGTGGCACTCTCACGGAAATCCGTACGTGTTCACCGCTACCCGCCTCCCCTCCGAGCCCCGCTCACAGCAGAGGGCGCTTCCGCAGTTGGGTGGGCTCGTGGGACCAGTCCTGCCAACGGCTGGGTCATGTGTCTCCAGGACAAAACGTTTAGTTGCCAGGATGTGACTCACCCCTTCTTTTCCTACCCCAGCCTCTGACGGTGATGTTTTTTTTTTTCAGATGCTGGAGCTCCAAGATGGCAGAGCCAGGACAAGTCCGCGTCCCAGAGTGGCCCCGTGGGCGGTCTCCCACCCCCGATGTCTAGGCGGAGGCCTGGCAGGGCTGAGAAGGGGTCCTCTGCGCCAGGCGTGGGACGTCAGGCTGGGCCCGCGCTGCGCAAGCCGAGGCTGTTCGGACTGGTAAAGCCATTCCACTTACCGACTCGTTTAAGGGAGAACTGCTGTATCTGTAACGCTGACTTTCTAGTCAGTCACAGGGAACGCCTCTGTCATTAAGTAAGTTTTATAGCTACTGAGACTTTAAAGTTTTTCCCAGATATTTCTTATTAAATTTATTTCTGATCATATATTTCTACTACAATTATAAATGGGCTCTTCATTATATTTTATTATCCTTTATGTCATTATCTTTTTCTTCACTACAGAAATAGCTTTAAAAATTATATAAAAACACATGCCCATTTTGAAAAAAATTTGGAACCAAAGTGTAAAATATATTATAAAAACAACACACAGAGTGAAACTCGCCTGAACCTCACCACTGTGCATTAGTCGTTATTGACATGCGTTCCGCACGTATCCACACGTGCACTACTGGAATTTTCACACGGGACCGCCACCCCCGCCACCACAGCACTGTAACAGGCCCTTTATGTCATTTTTATTGTTTCTAGTGGTTTTTCACTTTAAATCTCGTGTCTTCTAGGCACACGATCACATCATATGCAAACAAAGTTTGAAAACCCTAGCACCTTGTCATCTGCACCGGCTAGAACTTCCAGAGCAACAGAAGGGACAGGG
>NW_011894762.1:0-2005 GCF_000151845.1 Pteropus vampyrus | reverse complement strand
TATAAAACTATCCTTTACACATTCGTAATGGTAACCACACACCAAAGACTCAGAACTGAAGTATATAACATAAAACAAGGAGGACCAGTGGCAAAAGCCACAGAAGCCAACCAAAATAAAGAAAAAAGAAACACATGGACAAAGAAGCAATGGAAACACCGAGCTATCCGAAAGCAAAAGATAAAATGGCTATAAGAAGAACTCAGATTTCAATAATCGATCTAAATGTAAATGGACTGAACTCACCAACAAAAAGGCACAGAGTTGCAGAATGGATCAAAAAACAAAACCTAACCATATATATGCTGCCTCCAGGAGACACATCTGAGCTCCAAAGACAAATATAAACTTAAAATGAAAGGGTGGAAAATGAGGTTTCAAGCAAATGGCATTCAGAAGAAAGCGAGAGTAGCAGTATTAATATCAGACAAAATAGAGTTCACAATAAAAAAGGTAAAGAAAGATACTGAGGGATACTTTATAATCATAAAGGGAATCATGCACCAAGAAGACAGACACTTCTTAATATCTATATTCCCAATCAGGGAGCCCCGAAATATGTAAAGCAATTAGTAACAAAAGTAAAGGGAAACACAGACCAAAACACTATCGTAGTAGGGGAACTAAATAACCTACTGTCAAATACATTCAAACAGAAAATCAATAAGGAAACAACATCCTTAAATGATAAATTAGACCAACTGGACATACTGGACATTTACAGAGCTTTCCATTGCCAAACAGCTGCTTGTATATTCTTCTCTAGTGTACATGGAACATTGTCAAGGACTGACCACATACTGGGACACAGAGATAGCCTCAACAAATATTAAGGTTAGAAATCATACCAACCATATTCTCTGATCATAATGTTTTGAAACTAGAGATCGACTGCAAAAAGAAAACAGAAAGAACAACACAACATACTACTGAAGAATAACTGGGTCAGAGAAGAAATAAAAAGAGAAATCATGAGATACATAGAAAAGAATGATAATGATAGTACAACATCAAAACTTTTGGGACATGGCAAAAATGGTCATAAGAGGAAAGATCATATCATTACAGGTCTATCTCCAAAACCAAGAATGAGCCCAAATAAACAACCAAATGCTTCATCTTAAAAAACTAGAAAAGGAAGAACAAATGAAGCCTAAAGTTAGCAGAAGGAAAGAAATAATCAAAACTAGAGCAGAAATAAATGAAATGAAAACAAGAAAAAAAAATAAGAAAAATAAATTCAATGAAGAGGTGGTTCTTTGAGAAGGTTAATAAAATTGACAAAACTCTGGCTAGACTCACTAAAGAAAAAAAAAGAAAGGGCACAAATAAACAAAATCAGGGAGGAAAAGGGAGAAATGAAGACAGACACTGCAGAAATACAAAGGATCACACAAGAATACTATGAAAAAGTATATAACACCAAGTTTAATAACCTAGAAGAAGTGGACCAGTACTTAGAAAAATACAACCTTCCTAGAGTGAATGAAGAAGAACTGGAAAATCTAAATAGACTGATCACCAGTATGGAAATTGAAACAATCATCAAAAACCTACCAAAAAGTAAAAGTCCAGGACCAGATGGCTTCACCAGTGAATTCTACCAAACATTCAAAGATTTAATACCTATTCTCCTCAAACTTTTTCATAAATTGAAGAGGAGGCAATACTTCCCAGCTCATTTTATGAGGCCAATATTACTCTGATACCAAAACCTGGTAAGGATAACACAAAGAAAGAAAACTACAGACTAATATTTCTTATGAATACAGATGCAAAAACCCTAAATAAGATACTAGCTAATCGAATACAGCACCATATTAAAAACATTATACACCACGATCAAGTGGGCTTCATCCCAAAGGCACAGGGATGGTTCAACATATGCAAGTCGATTCATGTGACACACCACATAAACAAATTAAAAAATAAGAATCATATGATTATATCAATAGATGCAGAAAAAGCCTTCGACAAGATATAGCATCCATTTATGATCAAAACA
>NW_011894761.1:4408-4670 GCF_000151845.1 Pteropus vampyrus | reverse complement strand
TAGTTTATTCTAAGAGTGATGGGACCCAGCAGAGATTTTGAAACTGAGGAGCAGAGGCATCTGCTTCCTGCTAGAGAGCAAGATTCTTGAGCGAAAGTAAAACCAGATACCCCATCTCCCTCCTTTCTTTGCCCACTGGCCTGGTGAACTGTCCGCAGCAAGGTGAGAGGGCTGCCAGTAGTGGGGGCGGTCCCCCGTCCTTCGTGCCCCAGTAGCCACGGTCTCTGCTGCCCTCTCGTGGCCGCTCCTTGACTCGCAGGTC
>NW_011894761.1:0-2655 GCF_000151845.1 Pteropus vampyrus | reverse complement strand
TTAGTGCAAGTTCCTCTTGTTCAGCCCCCTCTCCGGGCCTTTGCCTGGGCTGTGCCCCTACCTCCTTCTGGATGCTGCTCTGATTGATCTGACCCACATTTTCCACCGACCCAACCATGCTGAGGGTGGAGGCCTCCGAAGTGAAGACCCCCGGCCCTCGCTGTCAGGGAACACGAAGAGTCACTCACCCCTTCTCATCCCTGCAGATGTTGGCACAGTGCTGAAGGTGATCTCGGTCCCCAAGGGTGGCAGGCCTAACACCGAGGGGCTGCTCCTGGAGGAGCTGCACGTGTTTGAGGTGAGGCCTAGCCCCCAGCACTTGGAGTCCCCCACTCTGCTCGGCCCTGATCCCAGCGCCCCTTCTCTCTCAGGATTCTGCCGCTGTCACCAGCATGCAAATCTCCTCCAAGAGGGTAAGTGACAAAAAGTCTTAGGAGTGGACTGGACCAAGAGGGTGCCCAGGCACTCCCACCCCCATGTCTCCCTTGGTGGTATGAAGCCCGGGGTTTGAGTATAGGCTCTGCCTTCACTAGACTGTGTGACCTGAGACCTCAGTGTTCCCATATGTCAAGTGGGGAAGGGATCTCTGACCAATGGGAGGTGGGCACAGGGCCGCCTTCGGTCAGCCCGGAGCCCCTCATGCCCTCTAGCACCAGCTGTACGTAGCTTCACGGAGCGCGGTGGC
The DNA here is from genome assembly GCF_000151845.1 of Pteropus vampyrus. NCBI lineage: Eukaryota > Metazoa > Chordata > Mammalia > Chiroptera > Pteropodidae > Pteropus > Pteropus vampyrus. The sequence continues at coordinate 1,970 of NW_011894761.1, read as the reverse complement.
CCAGATCCCACTGCACCGCTGTGCTGCCCATGGCCACGCCTGCGCCGAATGCTGCCTTGCACGTGACCCCTACTGCGCCTGGGACGGAGCCGCGTGCACACGCTTCCAGCCCAGTGCCAAGAGGTGGGCAGGGTCAGGGCGGGCCCCTGGGAGGGAGTCCCTGGTTAAAAGAAGATGGGCTTACGGAGGCTGCAATGTCCCCCACCCCCACCCCCCGCCCAGGCGGTTCCGGCGGCAAGACATAAAGAACGGCGACCCCAGTACATTGTGCTCTGGAGGTGAGTGCCCCAGCTGCCCCCACCTCTCAGCCTTTGAAGACACCCCACCACGCCTGCCCGGCCTAAATCTGACATTTTTCTTGCCCCTAGACTCGTCCCATCCTGCGCTACTGGAGCGGAAGGTGTTCGGTGTGGAGGGCGGCAGCGCCTTCCTGGAGTGTGAGCCCCGCTCGCTGCAGGCACACGTGGAGTGGACCTTCCAGCGCGCTGGGGAGGGAGTTGGCACCCCGGTGAGCCTGGGTGGGGGAGCTCTCCCAACCAGGCCCTTGTCCTGTCCCCTACATCTAGGAGAGGCCCCGCCCTGACTAATGAGGCCCTGGCCTGCTCCCCACATTAGAGGTCTAGCCACACCCAGTGAGGTTTCGCCCGCCCTGACCTTTTACGTCCTATTTGGTCCCTTACCTGTACGCCACATCCTGGAGAAGTCCGGTTCCGGCTAACTAGGTCTCCTGAATTGCCCTTCCGCAACACGCACACACAGAGACACGCGCGCGCGCGCCCACCCAAGAGAAACCCCTCCCTCGCCCCGCCCCTTGAGGGACCTGACCCGCCCCTCGCATTCAGGTGAACCTCGCCCCGTTCGGGTTTCCACTTGAAGACCATCTGGCCCCTTGCACCCAACCTTCCAACGTGCGGCTGCGCGCGCACCTTTGCCGCTCCTGCTAGGCCACCATTGACCCTTGCCTCTCCTGTCCCACGCTGGGGCCTGGGAGCTGTGTTCCCGACCCTGCTGCCCCGCTTCACGCTCGCCCCGCCCGCAGGTGCCGGCGGAGGAGCGCGCGGAGCGCACCACGCGGGGGCTGCTGCTGCGCGGTCTGCGACGCGGGGACTCGGGCGCGTACCTGTGCGCAGCCGTGGAGCAGGGCTTTTCGCAGCCGCTGCGTCGTCTGGCGCTGCATGTGCTGAGTGCTGCGCAGGCGGAAAGGCTGGCCCGAACCGAGGAGGCTGCGCCCGTCGCGCCGCCAGGCCCCAAGCTCTGGTACCGAGACTTCCTGCAGCTGGTGGAGCCGGGTGGCGGTGGCGCCAGCTCCCTGCGAATGTGTCGACCGCAACCTGCGGCGCACCCACTGCCCCCTGAGTCGCGGAGGAAGGGTCGCAACCGGAGGACGCACGCCCCAGAGCCGCGCGCTGAGCGGGGGCCGCGCAGCATAGCCCACTGGTGACTCGGCCGTCCCCACGCCGGGGACTGGGGTGATGAGACGACTGGCGGGAGAGGGGGCGGACAGACCCTGGGAGACGGACAGCAGCTAGGGGGCGGGCCTACTGCGGTCCCCGGCCAACCGAGACACCGACAGAGGCTCTGGACTTGGGGCAGCCGCGCCCGGCTTATTTATTAACAGAGGATAACCCTTGAATGTAGCCCCGGGAGGGGCGGCCCAGGCCAGGCACAGGGTCTGGCTGGTTGGGAGGAGGCAGAGAAGCAGGGCTTCAGAGCAACAGCTTGGGAGGGGGAGGTGCTCGGAGTGCCCATCCTGGGAGAAGGACCTCCTCCTTGGGCAATAAGCAGAAAGCTGTGACAGGCTGGGCTGGTAGGGTGGGGTGGGGCAGGCCGACTGTACTAATGCAATAAACACGTTATCAGCTGAAGCCGGAATGGGCCCAACTGACAACTGCTGGTCCTAGGTCTTGCTGTATGGCCTTGAACACCTTCTAGCACTCTCAGGACCTCAGTTTCTTCTAAGGATGCCATGG
>NW_011894760.1:6826-8851 GCF_000151845.1 Pteropus vampyrus | reverse complement strand
CTTCCCTGGACAGCGTCCCCAGACAGGGGTCGGAGTTCGGGCAAAGGAGATGGTCGCTGTGCGTGCCACTTAACCCTGGGGATCTAGCGAGATCTTGCCGAGTGAGTGGTGAACATTGTTTCCGGGGCTGAGGGAAGGGCTTGTAAAGAGTCTTAATCTTAGAGCCATAGTTTTCTGTACTGTTCAAGCTGCCCGGGCTGTCGGAAGTGGAGATGTTTGTTTTTAATGACAAATCTCCCCTAAACACACACACATTCCCCGCGCCCCCCCCCAACACACACATTTCTGTCACCCTGGACGTGTTAATTGCTTTCAGATCCGTGGTTAAACCAGCGTGTTCCTTATTCGGTCTATCATGTTAGTACTGCCGTAGGTATCTGGGCAATGGTCTGTAGGTATACTTGATGGTGAAGTCAAAGTTAAGTGTCTCCGAGCACTTTATGAAGAGAGACGAGCTAACCCAGCAGTAGGGACTATTTAGCGCACTTTGTCTCACCTTCACTTGTAACCATTTTAGTATTCGAAGTAAGGATAGTCACATTAAAGGTACTAGGTAAAGGTTATGATTGTGCACTGCAAAACGCCTGTGATGTAATAGGATATAAGATTGTTTATCACTGAATGGAATGATTATATAGAGATTGTTCTGGAAAGATCAGCAATAGTTTTTATTAAGTTATTGCTTTTCTGTTGTCTTAGGTTCGGCTTTAGAGTGTGGTGAAGGGTACTTTTCACGGTGCATGGAGGGAAAGCCAATGCGCAGGTAGGCATTTAGGAAGAAAACCTTCTGTTCCACTAACTGAAATTCACGTAATAATTCAAGGCTTCATTTAAAACAATTTTTTTTTAAAGGTTTACAAATCTTACCTTGGAACTAATGCTTCTTGTTCGAAAATAAATTAAAAGTAATGTCAGGAATTAGTAGCTTTTTTTAATAGAGTAAAAATACAGAATTTAAATTTCTAAAGAGTGCCGTGAATGTAAACACTCAAATTTTCCTTTTTGCGTGGTAATTTTTTGTGATAATCATTAAGTGTACTATGATACTATATGGGTTTATTATAGTCTTCAATTCCCTATGGAATGCAAAAGGTTCTGCTGCTATATAAGAATAATGATTTTATAATACACTGTACTAATTATGGTTTTGGTTATTTCACTGATGTTCAGTAATACATTTGTTCTGTTACTTTAAATAGCTGCACTGTAGGGAAGATTGAGTAAAATAAGTAGTGGGCACAATAACTTAGTCCACAGAAAAGTAGAACTATATATGGGAAAATACAGGCAATTATAGGCCTTCTCAACCCTAGACTTTAGTAATGCTTTTTCTCAATCTGTTCTAAAAAAAGGACTAGAATACTATTGAAACAAGATCAGCCCAGTTCTATTTCTTCATTTTTTTAACTCATTTTACATTTATTGAACTATATTTAATCATTTGTTTTTTAACATCAAAGATAAACAGCTGTGGCAGACCCTCTTAAGAAACATTTCATGATGGGGGTATGACTTAGAACCTGGAGCAAGAACCAGAATATATATCTTTTTCCAAATCCGTTATCGATTTTTTTACTGACCTTGATCTGTTCACCTTCTCTGTGCCCCAGGGTACTTCTCTCATGTATCTGACCGGGATATTGAGAATTAATGAATACTTGCAAATGCTTTGAGACTTCCAGATGAAAAGATGTAACATGCCATTATCTTATTTATATCTTACTCTATAGTAGGAATATTTGACTGCAAGTACATGAAATAAACAACACATATATTAATACTTCATCACTTTAACTTTTAATATGATTGCAAAAGCCACTAATTGCTTCTCATCCTCAACTGTCATAAATGTTATGTCTTATGTAATTGCTAAAATAAGAGCTTATTTTTTAAAAAGAGAAGGCACAGCGTGGGAATGTCTCTATCAGTACTTTCTATATAAAATATTCATTTAATTACTCATACCCTTTTTTTGCTTTATTATATAATACTACCAGTTATTCAAAATTGCATTGGAGAATTCTG
>NW_011894760.1:0-336 GCF_000151845.1 Pteropus vampyrus | reverse complement strand
CCATCCTGTCCCCACTCTACGCACTGGCAAAAAATGACCTGCTCCCCCAACTCCCAACTTCACAGGAAAAAAGAGAGGCCATCGGGTGTGAACTTACCTCAGCTCCTGACGCCTCCTACCCCAAAATAAATGTACCTGTTTCCACATTATCGTCCCTCCCGCTCCCTTCCTCTGATCTCTTATGGGAACGCTTCTTGCTTTTGTCTGAGATCCATTACTCTGTATTTCGGTGTTCTGTACACTCCCATTCTCCAAGGATCTTGCTCCATCGTTTATTCTCTCCCCCTTACTTATATTCTTAAACCTCTCCCTCCTTCTGGTTCTTAGCTTAAGTAT
>NW_011894759.1:3624-4999 GCF_000151845.1 Pteropus vampyrus | reverse complement strand
TCCTGGGGCTTGGCCCCTGAGTCTTGATCCAATTTGTACTTCAACAGGAGGCCCAGGGTTAACTTGGGTGCAAATATGACATCTTGTGTTACCTCTTTGGCAGTTTTGTGTAGCCCTGGGATATAATAGTCTCTTTTCAAAAGTTCAGTTAACTTTGTCCTTCCTAGGTGGGTGCTCTGATGGACTAGTGAGACTAGTTCTCGACCTAGGGCACTGGGTACTAGGGTGCGTCCATCTGGGAGGTGGATCCACCCAGTGGGTCCTTTTACCCTCTTTAGCTTACTGCTTAATTCAAGTTCCGCTGGAGTGTAGAAAGGTGAGTCTGAGAGCGTCCTGGGGGGCAGAACTGGAAGAATGTCAATAGGCCCCGCTGGTTTTCGGGCGGCTTCCTTTGTGATTCGGTCGGCAAAGGCATTGCCCCAGGCCACCTCAGACTCAGTTCTCTGGTGACCTGGACAGTGTATGATAGCTACTTTCTTAGGCAGCCAGATGGCTTCCAGGAGAGCTAGGATCTCTTTTCTATTCCTGATTTCCTTCCCCCCTGAGGTGAGTAATCCTCTCTCCTTGTAGAGTGCCCCATGAATATGTGCAGTAGCAAAGGCATACCTGCTGTCTGTATAGATGTTAACTGTCTTCTCCTTACCCCATCGGAGTGCTTGGGTCACAGCGATGAGTTCGGCTCGCTGAGCTGATGTTCCGTGGCTCAGGGCCTGAGGCCAGATGACAGTCCCTCCGGTAACTACTGCCGCCCCAGCATACCTGACTCCCTCTGCGACGAAGCTGCTTCCATCAGTGTACAGTGTGGCAGTGGGACGTCAAGTCAGTTCTGGCCTGAGGCAGGTGATGTTATCCAAAAGTTCGAGACAATCATGTGATGGCTGTTGAGGGTCATCATCAGGCAAAAGGGTGGCTGGGTTAAGAACAGAGGTTTTCAAGAATTGTACTTGTGGGGGGTTAACGAGAAGAACCTGGTATTGAGTGATCCGTGCATTTGAAATCCAATGATCAGGGGGGTTGCGGAGCATGGTCTCCACTGCATGGGGGGCTATCATCTGGATAGTCTGCCCTAAAGTCAACTTCAGTGCTTCTTTGGTGAGGATGGCCGTGGCTGCAGTGGCCTGCAAGCGATTAGGCCACCCTGCTGCAACACAGTCCAGTCTTTTGGAGAGGTGTGCAATGGGTCTCTTCCAAGGTCCTTTCTTCTTACAGTATGCACATTGGTCCTTCTCTAAGTTACTCTGATCCCGGTCTGCCTTTCCCTCGGGGAGTCGGCTTGGACCTCGGCCCCAGCCCGGTCCCATCCCAGCCAGATAGGCCCCATGACTTATCCTGTCCAACAAACATAACCTTCTGGACATCATCCCTGTTGTTGAAC
>NW_011894759.1:0-1334 GCF_000151845.1 Pteropus vampyrus | reverse complement strand
GAATGCAGTCTGCAAATCAAAGGAACCCTCAGATGGCCATCCAACTCCGAAGGCCGCCAGTCCACTTGGCAGAGCCTCTGGAGATCAAACGGAGTGACTGATGACCCCTAACCTCGGGCCCGTCGCCTGAAATTCTTAAAATTGTCCACAAGGCACCACAAGGGAGTGGGCTTATAAGAAGCCTGTCCCATGGCGGCGGGGATGGACGTGAATGAGAATAAAAGTCTTAGACAAACTCACCGGTGAGACAGGAACAGAAGGCTCGTGTCCAATTATCAGGAATATTTGTCCACTGGTCTCTCCGATCTAGGGGCGCCCGGCGTCCGGGGCTGAGGAACGTCTCTCAGCGGCTGCCCACTGGATGCAGTCGTGCCCCGCCCAGAGGGACCAGGGTCGTGGGTCTCAGAGAAAACTCCCCTTCTCTCTCTGGGAAAAATCTCACTGGGGCCTCCAAATGTTATGGCGCGAACGATCCTGAGACCCACGGAGCCAATTGAGATTAATTATGAGCCTTTATTAGCCGGCCGGCGACTGACTCTCTACCACGCAGGGCTGGAGGAGATCAGCTCCGAGCTTTCAGAGGAGGCAGCTGATAAAGCTTAAGGCCATATCCTGGTGGTCTCCTGAACAAGCAAGCAGATTACAGAAGTGGAAGTTGGCTGTTAGCATATCTTTGCCCGGAACAACACCCTTAATTAACAAGTAAATGGATTACAGAAGCAGACATTGGCCATCTTTATATCTTATACAATACACTTCCTAAACCACACACAAGCAAGTAGGACAACTTCTGATATCTAAAGATATTTCTTCCCTGTAGCTGACTTAGCTAGTTTGTTCGCTTGAAAAATTTCCATCCTTAACATAGCTAAGAGCAGTGGTTTTAAACAGTACAGAGAAAAAAAAAAAAAAAAACAAAAGCAAAGCAGGCAGAGTCGTGTCCATCAGAATGCTCTAAGCAGAGAAGAGAAAACCAGGGCACAGAGGACAACTGAAGGCATCAGAACAGATTGAGCAGCCGGAAGCAACAGGTTACAGCGAAAACCTAGAGAGAGACCAGTAGTAAGCCCTAGAGGACAGACACAGAGGAATTAGGAAGAATCCATGGCATCATTTCTGGGTGAAGAGGGAAACATCTGTGGTGCCACCAACTGAGGCAGAAATATGACAACAATAGAGACTCCCCAATTTTGCCACTAATGGGGATATGGAAGGGGACAGGGAAGAGGTGTAGGACAGTCTCCGTCCCTTCTGGCAACACCCCATGTCATAGTTCAGTTGCTGCCAGAGCTACACTTGACTGTAGACACCAATGCTACAAGGGACTGAAGGTT
>NW_011894758.1:3636-5041 GCF_000151845.1 Pteropus vampyrus | reverse complement strand
TACCTCCTTTTACCTCCCACACAATCACCAAGCGATGCTATTAAAATACAAATCTGACCACGTTCTTCTGCCTAAGCTCTGCTACGGCTGCCTACTGCTGTCTGGACGCCTCGACCCCTCAGCGGAAGCTTGTGTCTGGCTGGACATAGCTCGCGTGTGGGCTGGACACAGCGACCCGCCTCTAAGGACTAGGACACGGCAGAGATTCCGCTGTGACATCCGACAGCAGCTCTCAAAAGGCACATCCTCCTCCCTGATCTCACTTTCTCAGAGCACGTGCTCTGCGAGAAGCTGAAATATCCTGAGAATACTCGATGAGACTGTATCACGAGAATCCGCCAGCGGCCCCACGAAAGGCCCCGGCGATGGCTCAGAACCGAGGCCTCCTGCCAACGACCACGCAAGTGAGCCATTTAAACAGGGATGCTCCGGCCACAGACAAGCCTTCCGATGCCACGGCCCAGGTGTCGTCTTGGCGGCAGCCTCATGAGACTCTGATCCACGACCACCAGCTAGGCCGCTCCGGAAATTCCTGCCCCACAGAAGCAATGAGATGATGTGCCACCTTGAACCGGGACGTGTAGGGTTTGGTCCCCAGCCGTAGACCACTGACACAGCCACAATCTACCGCCCAGCAAAATCGTTTGAGAATTGTTCTGGAAATCTTTTTCTACGTATATATTTACACCTGACTCCCTTTCCCCGAACGGTTGGAAAGAGTCCTTAATAAGAGGTGAACACGGTCTCATGGCCGGACGTGTGCTCATTTGCCACAGCTTTTCAGTTTGAGATTCCGAACGTGTCGTTCCCTGCCTTCAGCAAGCCACTCACTCCCTGCTGCTAGGAATCAAGTGACTTATAGTCGACTGTTTGCGAGACACACAGGCTTCGAACATGAGAGCGGACAGAATGTTGGTGCATGGTGTCTGCCTTAGGGTACCTAGTACAAGCGCTAGAGCAGACGACGTGCATTCTCGTTTCTTGATAAGTATTTCCAACTTGCCTTCCAGAGAATTTGAGCCAGAAGTGTGCCACACTACAAATTTCCTCATATTCTAACCGAGTGGGCGGTTTGGCCCCCAGGGGGGTGTCGGCACTGTCTGGAGACATTCTGCAGAGTCACCACTAGAGGAAGGGTGCAGCTCGTGCCAAAGGGACGGAGGGTCGGGATGCAGGCGCCACCTCTCCAAAGGGTTATCCCAAAACGTTAGGGACGGTGAGAGCCACTGTCTAACCAAAGACACCAGGGTGTTAATATTTTAAATGCGGTTTGCCGTTTTGGTAGTTGCAAAGTCACCTCTCATTGATTTAAATTGTTTTTGCGTTTATGTTTGGATTTTTCACGTTTCTTCAGTCCCGTTTTGTCACTTGCCTGCCCATTACTTTTCTCCATTTGTTCAATAAC
>NW_011894758.1:0-381 GCF_000151845.1 Pteropus vampyrus | reverse complement strand
GGCTGTGATCACGTCTGCGTCTCGTACACACCGCGTGTCACTGCCGTGGGGAACAGCACTCTGCTGTGGTCCAGAAGCATGCTCGCATGGGGGCTTGTCTGAATGGGACGAAACATTATACCTCAGGACACTTAGGGACATGAAGTTAGATAACAGACAAATAATGTCTAATAGAGCGAAATACAATTTTTCAATAACAAGAAATAGCCGATCAGGAAAGAACAAGGAAAACGGGGCTGTCAGACATTCGGGGCAGGATTTCAAAACGATGCGGCTGCTTCGGCCGCGCGCAGGAGGGAGGCGCCGCCGGCTGCCGCGATGCGGGCGGGCCTCGCAATCACGACGCCCGCTGACAAGCCTCACGCGAAGGCCACACAGTGT
>NW_011894757.1:3105-5375 GCF_000151845.1 Pteropus vampyrus | reverse complement strand
AAAACTCATAGATATAAAGAACAGATTGGTGGTTGCCAGAGGTGGAGGGTGGGAAATGGGGGAGGGGGAAAAAATGGATAAAGGGAGTGTAAAGGTCCAAAATTCCAATTATAAAATAAATAAGTCATGGAGATTTAATGTACAGCATGGCACTGTAGTTAATAATACTGTATTGCCTATTAAAAGTGGCTAAAAGAGTAAATCTTAAAAGTTCTCACCACAAGAAAAATAAATTCTATAATTATGTATAGTGATGGATGTTAAGTAGACTAATTGTGGTAATCATTTCATAATATATACAAACATTAAATCATTATATTGTATGTCAAAAATTAATATAATGTATGTCAATTATACTTCAATAGAAAAACATTTTTTTAATTACACTTTTTTTCTCAAGGCACAAATGTTTGCTTGCTTACAACGTTTTTTTCCCCCAGTAAATCAATATATAGGAGCTCCACAACATAAATAACTATTGTATTGCCTTGTAGGTTAAATTTTCCAAAAGCACATATTAATTAATGCTATCCAACAATTAAAATTATGAGATTATATCTTTAGAATAATTTCCAATCTTTAGAAAATTTAACTTCTCTTTAAAGTTTCTACAAGATAATTTCTATAAACATCTCAAACTATTTCTGATTGTTTGAGTACTATAAGAGTAAATAGGAAAGCATCCAAGTATATGGTAACTTTCTCTTACATGAGAAATAATTTTGCATTTAAAATTCTTTGAAAACTACCACAACCATATTGGTTCACTTGGAAGAGTTTTCATCATCTTCTGTGAATTGACAGGAGCAAAATGTAGAGAAATGCATATAATATATATACTTGATTTTTTTTTAAAGGAAAACAAAATAAAAAACTTAAAAAGCTAAGAGGAGAGATCCTATGTTGAGTGTTATTAACACACACTCAAAACTAATGATATAATAAAAAGGCAGCAGGAAACTTTGGAAGATGATGGATATGTTTATGGCCTTGATGATGGAAATAGTTTACAGATATATGATTATCCCCGAATTCATAGAGTTGTATACATTAAATATGTACAGTTGTTTAAAAATCAACCATACCCCAATAAAATGATTAACAACAACAGAAAACATAAGGTAAATCCATGCTGCTTTAAAAACTAACTAAATAAAGTGGAAAGATTAAAAAAGTATTTAGAAGGTATTTAGAAGAAATTAATCTCTTGTCCTTAATTTATTTCTTCACGTTTGTTTTTTCTTTCTCCTGCCCTCTTTTATCCCCAAATTATAGTTTATTTCTGTGGTTTCAGTGAATGCTGTTTTTAGAAAAATCATCATCAGAGTTAGAAGGGGCCAAAAGATGAGTTTCTTATAGTAAAATGTGGATTAAAGCAAAGTTTTTATTATTTCAGAGAACCTGGTAAATCTAAATAGAACTTATTTAGTTATTACTTGAAAGGATACATTGTCTAGGAGATCAAATATTTTAAGTGTGAGGTTTATAGGAACACAGATATAAAAAGACAACTTAGAAGTGGAAATAATCTAGTTTAACCATATGATTTTCACAAATAAGATTAGAGTGCCCTAGGAAAATGACATGCATTGTGCATTAATAGATTATTTACAAAGCTTGAATTAGGATCCAAATCTTCGAATGTCAAGTCAGTTTGCTTGTTTGTGTCTTATCATCTGTATTTCCCTACTAAGGTATTCTACACCAGTAAAGAAGTAACCAAATATTTTGGAAATTTCTTCTGTCATTATTTTTATTACACCTCTAGTCACAAGGTAGACACATTATTTAGACCAGTTTTCAAAGACTGAAATTAATCTTTGCATGTATGTCTCTTTAGATGGGTTTATATTTCTTTCACAAAGGGACCAGCCAACCATAGATTGTTCTGGGATGAATTATTAAGAAAAGCCATGATTGTTGATCTATGGAGCATAATATGCAAGTGTTGTGTATTTTAATGAGGGCGGAGTGGTCTACCTGCACGGTTGGATGCTTTGCAGTGAGCTGAACCAATACATCTTTCTTGAAGGAAAATGAGGAAAAAAATTAATCTATCAAAACTACTTGACAGCCACCTGATCGATGTGCCATATTTGTTTAATTACGATGCTGTGGCTAGTCCATTCATAATCATCCATTTCCACACACACACAAAAATTTCCCAACTTTCTTTTTGCCTTTAGTGGTGGCTGGGGCAATTAATGTGCAGCCTAGGAAAGCCCTACTGCTGAGTAGAGCTAATCAGGAAACTGTTTTCTGAAGATGCA
>NW_011894757.1:0-395 GCF_000151845.1 Pteropus vampyrus | reverse complement strand
CTCCTGTGTTACCTCTGAGAAATTTTATAGTTTCATGTCTTACATTTAGGTCAAGGATTCATTTTCAGTTAATTTTTCTGAAAAGTTTAAAGACCGTGTCTAGATTCATTTTTTTGCATGTGAATGTCCAGTTGTTCCAATACCATTTGTTGAAAAGATTATTTTGCTCCATTGTATTACCTTTGCTCCTTTATTGAAGATCAGTTGACTATATTTATGGAGGCCTATTTATAGTCTCCTTATTCTGCTTTATTAATCTATTTGTTCTTTAACCAACATTACACTGTCTTGATCATTGTTGTTTTATAGTAAGTTTTGAAACTGGTTCTTGTCAGTTCTTTAATTTTGTTCTTCTTTTTCAATATCGTGTTGGCTATTCTGGGTCTTTTGCCTCT
>NW_011894756.1:4353-5098 GCF_000151845.1 Pteropus vampyrus | reverse complement strand
GGAAATGGTTGGAACTTACGGTGTGCCAGGCCTCACGCTTGGCCCAAGCACAGGGGAGTATCTGAAGTGGCCTCTGATCCAGGAACTCACAGTGAAGAGGGACAGGAGACCCTGATGCACAGAGGGAGGGGTGTGTGAACTGGGGAGCTAGGGACTGTGTGGACCCACAGGGGGACTGGGGGGTGCAGATGGGAGTCCTAGAGGACTTTCCAGAAGAAGGGGCACCTGAGCTGAGACCTGGAGGACAAGCAAAAACAGCTTGAGGAGGCCTAAGATATTCAGGCCTGAGAGGTAGGGCAGGTATGGGGCTTCCAGGGGCAGAGCACCTGCCCGCCCCTATCCCATCCTCATTCCACAGCTGCCTGGGTTGGGCAAGGCTGACCCACCTCCCACCACAGTACCCTAGCGGGGCTGCGCAGCTGTGGCCGCCTCCTGGGCCTGGCAGAATTGACAGCCTTTGGATGCTCAGCATCTTTAGGAAGAATCACCAGAGAGATGGGGTTGGAGAGCCAGGAGAATCCCAGGGTGGTTCCTGGCCAACAATAGTGGTTAGGAGGCCACAGTGCCTGAGAGCGCACATTGGAGACCCAGCATTTCTGTAGCACATGCACTATCTCCCGAAACCCCACACCAAGCCCAGCCAGCAGGAACCGCCACCCCATTTTACAAGTGAGAGAACAGTTCAGAGAGGCAAAGGGGCTTGCCCAGACTCACAGAACATGTTAATTTACAGAATGAGCATTTA
>NW_011894756.1:0-2375 GCF_000151845.1 Pteropus vampyrus | reverse complement strand
CCCTCCGCCCCCTTCCTCCACCTCCCTGCGACCACCCAGTCCAGCCAGCTGTGAGCAGCAAACCTCCCTCCCGCCCACCCTGGACCTAGGGGTCAGCAAGCCTTCGAGCGTGGGAGGGGGACAGAGACTGAGATTCTATCAGGTGGCGGGGGTGGGGGTGAGGGCAAGAATCAGGCAGGTGTGTGTGCATGTGAAGGAGGGGGGAAGGGAGCTTGCCAGTGCATATGTCCCTTCTAGGGGGCTGCAGATGTGTCTGAGGATCTGGGAGGCTGAGCCTGGTGAGAGAGAAGACAAAAGAATAGAGTGAGCTGAAGAAGCTGCCGGGTGGGAGGCTGGGCCCATTTGTATGCGGCAGGAGCAGGAGCCCAGCAAGGCGGCTCTTCAGAGGAGTCTTAATTCCCAGGGCATTGGAGGGAGCACTGCCATGTCCATGCCTGCGGAGCTCTCCCCAACACACCACCCTGCCCAGCCCTAACTGTACAGGTGGAAACCAATGCCAAGAAGCCACCCAGCAAGCGAATGGCAGAGCTGGGACTAGAACCCTAGACCAACGTTCTTCCCATCACTCGAGTGCCTCTGGGGACCGCAACCAAGTGCTGAATTTGGTAAACAAAGGCACGAATCATGAGCGTTGATGTGTATAAAGTGCACCAGGCAAACATTTTATGATACCTCAGTAATCCTCACACAACCTACAAAGTGTATGCCGTTTTGATCATCCCCCTTTAGAGATGGGAAAAGTGAGGCACAGAGAGGTGTCATACAGCTAGTAAGAGGCAGAGCCAGGGTTCAAACCCAGGCCAGCTGTTGCCAGTCTGTGCTCACACTGTACTACGCAGCCTCTTAGAATTCGAAGTCCTTGAAACTCGGTGGCTGTTACATCTCTGTTCCTCCTATTCTGAGCACGGGCCAGGCACATAGCAAGTGCTCAGCAATGCTTGCTGAGTGAGTGAACGAATGAGAGAGAGGGGGGCTCCTCCAGAGGACATCTTCCCAGACCCCGGGAGTCTAGCTCTCTCAGCATGGTCCTACTGCTTGTTCTTGGCCCCCATCGCCACCCCCACAGGCAGGTGTTGGCCGTGCCCTCCAAGGGGCCAGGCCCCACAGGGACAAAGCCAGGGCCTCGCCTGGGCGGCGCAGCCCCAGCACAGGCTGAAGCTGCTAACAGGCTGGAAATCTCTTTTGTCAAAGCCTGCGCTGCCTTCAACCTCCTTTAATTAAAGACAATTAGTGCTTTCAGCCCCTCTGCACAGCTCAGCTCCCCTGTTTGCAAACACACAGCTGCGGGAGCTTTGTGGGCCCCCCCTCGCCGCCGCCCCAGCCCCGCTTCCCCAGAGACACACAGAGGTGCCTTTATTATCAGCACTCAGGCTGCAACACCAAGAGGTGGGCGCCTCTGCTGAAGGGAAGGAAGTATGGGAGCACTTCCCAGCAAGGCAGGGAAGCGGAGAGAGCTCAGGACCCTGGGGTGGCCTGGCACATGTCAGCCATGGGTCTCACTCTTCATGGAACAGCCTGTGGGCACCAAGTCCAGCTGGGGCAGCTTAGGGAGATGTGCCACCTTCCTTTCTTCCTTTCTGTCTTGGTTCTCTGAACCCTGCTTTGAATTCGAGCTGCCCATGTGTTTTCTTTCAGGACCTTATGCCTGATCTGGGCACTGCAGGGCTCTGAGTGCTACCTTAGGAAGGAAGGAAAGGGGAGAAATGGCTTTTACCGACCACATGCTGTTTGCTAGGACTCTCTCTCTGTGCAGCATGATTCTGAGGTTTCCCCATTTTATAGACAGATACTAAGGCTCAGAATGGCTCAGTAACTTGGACAAGCACGGCTAGGAAGTAGCAGAGCCGGCATACAAGACCAGGCCTTCTGACCTTAGCATACTAGTTGGATCTAAGTATCCTAGGAGCCTAACCTCTTAGAGGTCAGAAGGTTACCTTGTCTAGCTCCCAGCCTGCCTCAGCCCCTATGGACTGAGTCTGTGCCATGGGCCAGGCAATCTCTGGCACCTCTGGGTAGTGACAAGGACACGGACGCAGTCGTGCTCTCCAGGAGCTCCTAGACGGAGGGAAGATGCCTCAGACAGACCTGTGCACAATGGCAGTGCCCTGCCGTAGCAGAAGGCACTACACATTTCTCTGGCAGCACAGAGGTGGGAGTTACTGCAGAGAGAGGCAGGCACATTTGAACTAGTGCTCAGTGATGAATAGTTATTCTCAAAAAAGAGGACAGTGGGCAGGTGCATTCTAGGCAAAGGCCAGGGGTATAAAAGAAAAGCAAATTTCAAGAAACTTGAGCAGTTCAGGCAGGAAAGGGGTCATTGTACCCATCACAGATATGGGGACAGAGGCCCAGGTGGGCTGAGAGGCTATCTAAGG
>NW_011894755.1:4652-7214 GCF_000151845.1 Pteropus vampyrus | reverse complement strand
ATGTAATATTTTGGGGTAGGTACTATGATATATACAAATAAATGTAAGGTAGAGAGAGATCTGGAAGAACAGATATAAGCCCCATAAGTCATATAGATGAAAAACTACAATGTGACACAGAATATAAAAGGTAATTTGCACTTGAGACAAACACATTGTGTTAGGAAGTGTTCTAAAATGACTCCCTAAATCTCTGTACACTGGCATACATGTACTGCATAACCCCTGGGACTGGGAATATGGATTTTAACTTCTGTGATTAGTTTGTTACATGGCACAGCTGATTTTAAGAAAAGGTGGTTATCCTGACCTAATCGGGATAGCCTTTTAATATCAGTTTACTCAGGCTATTTGCAGGAGGCAGAGTGATTCCCTCCAGGTAGCCTAGGAGAAAGTAAAGGCCCATGTTGTGAACTTCCTAAGGGTGACAAGGAATGCTAGCAGCCTCTGAGAGTTGAGAATGACCCTGTGGCTGACAACCAACAAGGGAAAGGGGTCCTCAGTCTTTTCAGCCACAAAGAACTGAATTCTGCCACAACTGTGTGAGCTTGGAAAAGGATCCCAAATTCAGATGAACTGTAACCTGGCTGGTATCTTGATTTTACCTTGTGAGGCCCCGAGTAGAGAATCCTGGCATTCTGCACCCAGAGTTCTGACCTACACAACTATGAGATAATAGATAGACGATCTCAAAAACTGAAACTATTTTTATTATTGTTTACTTTTTGCATGCAAGTAATACACAGATGCAACAATAGAAACTTAATACTCATTTGAAAACAAAAGGTAAGCACTGTTAATAAATTGAAGTCCATCCATTTTACCAATTTATATATACATATACACATTAAAAGATAGGATCCAACTGTTATTCTGTGATTTCACTTTTCACCTAAATATCATAGGGATCTTTCCATTTCAGAATATGGAGATCTATCTCATTCATTTTAATGGCAGCATAGTATTCCAAAAAAAGAGAATATTCCATAATTTATTTGACCTAACCTCTCCTGTAAACACACTTCCTCCCCTCACCCCAAGTGGATGGATTTCTACTTTGTACAGACTTTTATTATAAACATTTGGCAATGGATATTTTAATGAGATTTAAGGCATATTTAAGAATATTTTGGATAGAATTAAAGAAATACAATTGTCTTAGATCCTCAATCTACGCTTATATCTTTAATAAAGCATATTAAGTACTTTCAGCCTGCACTATTTATTCCAGGGAAATTTTGCCGATTTATCAAAGACTAGAAGACAAAATGTTATTTCTGATTCTGAACTCATAGTCAGAACTACTCCTTCCCTTGGGATGCCACAATGTTAGGCAGCTAGTCAGACATGAGCAACAGGGAGATCAAAGGAATAGGGGCCCAACCTAGAGACCACCAAAGAACACCCTATTGGTAATTAGAGAATTCCTCCTGCATTCCCAGAGACAAAAGAAAGGAGGGATTAGCTGTCCTAATCCAGCTACAGATACCTGCACAGAAGGTACTACCCTAATTTGCCTACAATTTAAGCTCCATTATAATACTGTGTTTATGCCTAGAAGTTCATGAATCTAATTATAACAGACTGAATTCTGGGTAAACACATGTGCACTAGGCAAAGAGTTATATAGCAGCCAGGTGTCAATCAAAATGACCTCACTTTCCAATCACCTAAGAACACCTAAATATAACGCAGACCTTTCCCTCCCCCAGGGTTACAGCTTCCCATCTTCCCTGGCTGTAACCCATATGCCCCCACCAGGGGTACGTAACCTTGTTTCCACGTGGTTAGCCAGTTTTAGGCTTGACCCATCTTGTACCTCATAATGTGCTTTTAATAAATGAATATTTCTCATATTCACCAAGTTGAAATTCATTTCTATGGCAGTGAAAAGGACCTAGAGGTGTGTGTTACTGGAACTCTGATCGCTCCAATGTTAACAATAAAAATTCACTTACAAAAATTCAATCCTTTAGTCTATAAACATGGCTGAGGTCTTGAGTAAATATAGATCCCATAGAAATAAATCTAAGTATAGGGGAAAAATAGACTAAAGAATAGGAAAATTAGGAAAAAGGACTTGTCTCTTTCACATGGGCTTCCGTTGTGGCTTCCATCTTTTCCTGAGCTAACCAAAAATGCAAGTGCACATTGTGAAAGAAACGGCCAGTGTACATGGCGAATATAAAAATTAATAGGCAGGTGCTTTCTTCAGGAAGTCATAGTTCTTTCTGAAATGTCTTTTAGGCATCGATATGTTTAAATAGACCGTAGGAATCTGGTTGCTGGGTAGAATTTATGAAAACTTTTTCTATCCTCTTGTTTTGGTAAGAATTATGTTTCTTCTCTATGGTGGAAATAAACTGGGAATATTTTGCTTAATATGGTGCATTTTCAGAGGTTTAGAAGCCTAAGTGCAGTAATGCTTATTCTGGCACATTAAAAATCACAGATGCCACTAAATTATCCTAACTTTCATGTTTAACTTTTGCCTGAAAATGTTTTAAAAAGTCATATGCCTTTCTAAACTGTTATTTATAAAATGTTATCAGGTGACTATTA
>NW_011894755.1:0-2314 GCF_000151845.1 Pteropus vampyrus | reverse complement strand
AAAGCAAAAGCTGCTGCCTCAAACAATCACAGTGCCATGATCAAGTCTTCTAATGCTGAAGAAGAGTCCTAATGCAAAGGCATAGGCCCTAAAAATATGTAGGCAGCTGCCCTTCCCCTGGTCACTTAGATTTTTATGGTTTGGCATCTAGCCCACTCTTCTATCAGTTATTACTGCAAAGGATCAAAACCAATGGAAGATACTGGGTGAAGCCCAACTCTTCCATAATGTGGGTATAATCCAGTGAGTCTATCACTGCTTTGAACATAGTACCAGAGGACCAAGATTTTATCTTTAATCCTGAGGAGGCCCCAATTGATCCCAAATCCAGAGAATTCTCCTTATAGGGAGCAACCTCCCCCCAAAACAGGGCCTTATTCCTCCACTTTGTGGGGACCTGTACTATTCAGAAAGTCTTGGAGGGAACAGTCATGGAAGCCTGCCATGCGGGGGACTCTCACCCAGACTCCCAGATTTTACAATACTAAGGCAGCTCACAACTTCAAAGACAGCCTTTGGGTGTCAGGCCCCACAACCCACCTCACGAAGGATGCTTCTCGCCTAATCCTGGAGCCTCCAAATTAACCCTATCAGAAAGCAACGTCCTAGATGATTCTCAACAGCATAATGCCTCCTAGTGGCAGCTCTGCCAATTGAAGGTCCCCATGAGCTCATATCTAGACAGCCCTGATGCAAACTCTTCTCTTTAAAACATGGCAATCACCTAAGTGGCCCAATCT
Organism: Pteropus vampyrus; assembly: GCF_000151845.1. Taxonomy (NCBI): domain Eukaryota; kingdom Metazoa; phylum Chordata; class Mammalia; order Chiroptera; family Pteropodidae; genus Pteropus; species Pteropus vampyrus. Next base: position 1,574 of record NW_011894755.1, on the reverse strand, counting down.
CAATGGCCCACCAGAGGCCTTAAGAGATTTCTTGAGCCTCTCTCTGCCCTAAACAACTTCCCTGATCTGTGTGTGGGCTTGGCAGCCCCTGCCCAGAGCATTACCCTAGGACTCAGCATCTGCCCAGAGCTTATCCTACCTCCTAGGGACAATCATCCATTTATGACTCTGGTGGTCTACAGGAACAATGGCAATAACCATTCTTTGATCTATTAGACACAGGAACTCAAGTCACAGAGATTCCAGATAACCCTTCCAAATTCCACAGGAGAATTTCCTACAGCCTGCAAAGCATAGCAGAGAAAAATGTAAAGGGCATGTACATTAAGCTGGATGGGTCTACTGGTTCCATATTTCTAACAGGTGCCACTGGTGGTGGCCCTCTTGGTTCTCTTTCTATTACAGACATGAACAATTTTACTCAGTGATACATCTAGTGTGGTAAAACAAAATTCCTGGCTTTTTTTGTGGAAGCTCGTAAATGGGAATTTGTCTAATTGCCTTTTTCAGTGAAAATAGTAAATACACCACATTATTGGCAGAAGCAAGGTACAGAAGGCCTTCAGCCCACCATGAGCAATATGCTTAATGCCTAATGACACCAAGATTGTTAGGCCCATCATCCCACATTTTAATAGCCCTACGTGGCCAGTGTTAAAAAAGGCCGCAATGAATAAAGATGAACAACTAACTACCAAACTTAAATGCAGTTTCCCACCATTAGGGCTCCTATTCTCAATATTATAGAGATCACAGGTGACATCCAAAAACCTCAAGACCCCTACATCACTGTCCTGGATGTAGCTAACATGTTTTATTGTTCCTTGTAACTGATGACTCACAACCTCAATCTGCTTTCAGTTTCTAGGACACTCAATATGGCTTTAACTCAGCTGCCATTATTATCCAAATAATCCTACCACTGCAAATAACCTATGCAGGCAAGATATAAAATAACTCAAACTGCTTCCCATCAGCATTCTATAGATGATATTCTATAATGGGGGCCTTCTGAGGGTACCGTCAGGAAAGACATACACCTAGTAACACAACATTCACAGTAGAGATAATGGGCCATTGACCCAAGGACCGGCCACTTCTGTCAAGTTTATTGTCACAGTGTGGTCAGCTGAAGACTGTGAAATTCCTCTCACTGTAATACGTCAACTCCAATCAAGGGTCTACATGTTTATTGAATCCTGAGCAGTAACCAATGGGCTCGCGGTCTAAGATCCAAGGACCGGCCACTTCTGTCAAGTTTATTGTCACAGTGTGGTCAGCTGAAGACTGTGAAATTCCTCTCACTGTAACACGTCAACTCCAGTCAAGCCTCCCATTACACTATGGCAGGCACAGCACATATTAGGTCTCTTCACCTTTTGGAAGCAACAAATACCACACCTATTTATACTGTTACATGCAAAACAGCTTCTTTTCCATTGAGAGAACCTCAATGCCTTACAGCTGGCCCAGCAAGCCTCAGCAGACCCTGCCTTTAGTCCTTCCAGGTTGAAACATTGATGACACCTGATTATATGTCACAGACTAAGCATACGTCTCTGGACTAAGCATGG
>NW_011894754.1:1287-1846 GCF_000151845.1 Pteropus vampyrus | reverse complement strand
CAGAATTCCCAGGCTCTCGGATCACTGTGTGGTATACCTGAGGGTTCACCTGAGGGGTAAATTGACTTCAGATTGTCACCCCCGATTTTCTTTTCCAGAGCGAATCACAGTGCACCTGCAATACCTGAAGTCCAGTCAAAGCAGTATTTGAGGAAAAAAAGGTTTAAAATGATTGGAAGTGGCAGAATTAAAATGCTGGCCAAAGGGGGCTGGAATGTGGGTATGAAAACAGAGAGGTGTCTAGAAGGCAGTGCCACAGAAGATTAAAAGCAATTGTCTCTGTTGGAGAGCTTCCAGGTGATTTTTTTAAAAAACTACTTTTTTTTTTATACTTTTCTGTATTATTGAAATTTTTTAAAGAATTTTAATTTAAAAGAATTTTGTAATAAGAAAAACAAAGATCCCTTGACTCTGCTGGAAAATGGAAGATAAATGAAAGAAAGCAGGAAACAGTGAAAATGTGATAAATAAAGAAAGGGGTGGGGCAGGAGAAGCTACTGAGAGGGAGAGGTAGTGGAAAAGCAGGGGCCACCCAGGCAGTCCGGCCAGGAGTCAAGGG
>NW_011894754.1:0-452 GCF_000151845.1 Pteropus vampyrus | reverse complement strand
AAAGAAAGGGGTGGGGCAGGAGAAGCTACTGAGAGGGAGAGGTAGTGGAAAAGCAGGGGCCACCCAGGCAGTCCGGCCAGGAGTCAAGGGTCAAGATAGTGCCCCATTCTGAATGGCTATATGCATGACGTTATGTATGTTTGGACCCCCAAAGTCCTAACCCCCAGTACCTTAGAATATGACCTCATTTGGAAATAAGGTCATTGCAGATGTAATTAAAGTTAACATGAGTGTGGGCCCTAAATCCAATATGGCTGGTGTCCTTCTAAACAGGGGAAATTGGGAGAGTCATATATACAGGGAGAATACCATGTGAATATGAAGGTGGCTATCTACAAGCCAAGAAGATTGGGGGATGGAACAGGTCCTTCTCTCACAGCCCTCAGGAGCTAAACCTTACAACACCTTGATCTTGGACTCTAGCCTCCAGAACTGAGAAAATAAATTTCTGT
>NW_011894753.1:3427-5818 GCF_000151845.1 Pteropus vampyrus | reverse complement strand
TTAGATCTGATATGAAAAATATAGTATGAGACAATAAATTCAAAGTCATTAATCTTAACAATGCTGAAAAAATTTGATACACAGAGATACACACACACACCCAAGATTGTATGTAAAACCATATGACAATTGAATAAGTTCTGTAATCTAGTTAATGTTATTGTACCGATATCAATTTCCTGGTTTTGATGTTGTGATACAGTTATATATGTTGTCACCATTCAGGAAAGCTGGATGGAAGATTAACAGACTTCATGAATTATTTTTGCAAACTCCTGTGGGTCTATAATTATTTTAAAATAAAAAAATAAAAACAGACAAACTAACAAAAAGAAAGCATAATTCAGAGGAGAAATCCACAGACATCTTCAGGCTGCCAAAGGGGTACATGGCACAATAAGAGGTGAAGCACTTCTGCCTTAATCCTTCTTGGTAAGCACAAGAAGAGGCCCAAGGACAGGCTTGGGCATCCTCTGTAGAGCTCCTCCTCATTGACAAGATTCAAACAAATCTACTTTCAGGAATCTTTGACAATCTTTGTTTCTCTATTTGTACTCACAATATCCCCTCTGATCCAAAAGAATAGCAAGAGAACTTTTGTAATGTTTTTGCTGAATGTCTGCATACTATCTTTATGGACATCTCCTACTCCTACCCTCCCTAATTTAGTAAGGAACTGAAAATAAAGGAGATCAGGTCAGCAAGAGCTAACTAACCAAGTTTTTTTTTTTTTTTTTTAAATGTGATTCATAAAAGAGCTGATTCTCTTTTACTTTTGCCATCTAATTTATTAGATTTTTTCAAGAGTTTTTCCAAAACAAAATCAGGAGCATGGCTTATTATAAAAATGTAAGAAGTATTTTTCTCTTTAATTTTATGAAGAAACATAAGTATTATGTTAAATCTCTAAGAAATTACATTAAATAATTAAGTCTATTACTAAGATAGAGTAATCTGAAGAATGTATTTCTTCAAAATTATTTCCAAATAAATTTTTAAAAATACAATGTTTGGAATATCTATGCATACCAAAAATGAAACAATGAACATATGAATTGTTTACTCTGGAAGGGGTTTAAAAGGAATTTAAATTTATTCAAATAATTTTTGCCTACAACGCAACAATGGGATATAACTTTATACCTCAAATATGAGTTGTAACTTGTAGAATTGAAGCTCAGCTTCCTTGATTTTTGAAAGAACAAATTTCAGTTACCTCTGCAAGGAAATCATTCTATACAAACAGGTTCATATCCTTTGGTACAAGAGTAGAATGTACTTTAAAAAAGCATCTTGGAGCCTTTTTTTTTTTTTCCTAATTACTATTAACTTTGGATCCAGAGTACATATGGAACTCAGAAGTAGTCCAGGCTAGTTACTTTAACAATGCCCTAATTACAACTGTATTGGTTTGTGAGGGCTGCAGTAACAAATTACCACAAACGGGGTAGCTTAAAACAACAGATATTTGTTCTCTCACAGTTCTGGATGCCAGAAGTTCTAAATCAAAGTGAGTGCAGAGTTAATTCCTTCTGAAGCTCAGGGGAATTATTCATACCATGTCTTTTTTCTAGCTTCTGGTGGCTGTCAGAAACTCCTGTTGTTTCTTGGTTTAGGGCTACCTGACCCCAGTCTCTACCTCCACATTTCACCTTCTCCTTGTATATCTCTGTATCTCCAATCTCCCTCTGCCTTTCTCTTACAAGGACACCTGTCATTGGAAGTAGAACCCAACTCAAATCCAAGATGATCTCATCTCAAGATCCTTAACTTAATTACATGTATGAAGACATTTTTCCAAATAAGGTCACATTTATAAATTCCAGGGATTGGGACATGCACATATACCTTTTTGGTGTCTTAATAAATCTAATATGGTCAGATAAGTGACGTCATTAATAGTTTGAACAACTCAGACAAAAACCATTTAGACTATTGTTTTTTTTGTTTGTTTGCTTGGGTTTTTTTGGAATAAATGGATAATGTCATTGAAGGGGCACAGAGTTTGCCACCCCAAAATATGCCTTTGGGGATATTGGTTACTGTAAGCTGGTTGTTTTAAGAAATAAAAGACTCAGGAAGAATTTTTTATACTCTCCCCCCCCCCACTCCCACCCCCATTCCCCAACAGAGGATCTGCTCTAAGAAGGAAACTGTTGTCATAGATAATTATAGTTTAATATGAACCTAGTGTGATAGACAGGGAGAAACCTATCCGGGCCCATTTTATCAAAGTTCTTTCTATGTCCCATTGTTAAAAATGGCCCAGCAAACATTTGTTAACTAAACATTTGCCTTTCTATCCCCAGGTAAATTGTCTTTCTCCCCTTTGAAGTTCCAAACTACAATTCTCCTTTTTTCTCTCCCCCTATTTCTCCTTAGCTCAAAATG
>NW_011894753.1:0-2005 GCF_000151845.1 Pteropus vampyrus | reverse complement strand
CTCCCCTTCACCTCTCTCCTGTCTTCCCTCTTTCTCTTCCTTCTTTCCTGAATTCCTTTCTTTTCTCTTCTTTGTCTTCCTTTCCTTCCCTTCTACTTTTTTCTTCTTTATTCTTTTTATTATTTTTTTCTTTCTTTTAAAGTAGTAAAAATGCCATGATTTACTCTAGACTACTGACTCTAGCCATGAGACATGTGGAAAAAAATGGGTGATTCACATTCAATTGGATGGTCTTTTTATCTGTATAGTGTTATGATAATGGGACACTATTTTCATTTTTTTATGCATTCATTCAGCCATGTCTATGATTACTTGATGTATGTCAAATAGTGAATTAGACACGAAGGATTCAACAGTGAACAAGATATTCATGGAGCTCATGCTCTATAGTGGACCCGGAAAATTAAGAATAGCAACAAATTAAAAAATCATATCCAGTTATGATTAGAGACCCAAAGAAATAGTTTGCTATTATAGAGAATAACAGGATACAGTAGAATGACCTAATTTCTACATGAAGGAAAGCAGAATACACCACCCCAGAATGTGCCATTCTGGATTATTTCAAGCTGAAGACAATCAGGGCCCATCCAACTCAGGAAGAGATTTTTACCTCTCCCTTAACTGCCAAAAAGAATAGGGGGCCTGTATCAAGAAGAGAGCTATTGTTATTGAACTCAAGACGTTTGTTTTGCCTACATGCGTCAGAGCCAAAGGAGACAAAGACAGGAGTTTGCAGCAAAGAAACTAGAGTTTTATTTAAGGAAATGGTGACAAACCCGAACACAGGAGACACTTAGTACTTAAAGATCTGGTTCTCCAAAGGCTTCTAGGGGATAAGTTATATACAGGAAAGCTTGTTAGTCGTGGTAGCTAAAGGATTTGGGGTTCTGGGCTCTACTGATTAGTAGGGGCTATAGTAGGAGGCAGCTGATCATTGCATCAAGTCCTGATGTTGGTCATGGCATCATCTGTCTGATTTCAAGGAGATGCTGGTAGAGTCATTCAGCCTTCATGGGTCTGAAGCTGAAACACAACTGAGATCAAGATGTTTTCTTTAGTTTGACCAAAACTACCTGTTTCTGTGGAAAACAGACCTAAGGCTTTGTTCTTAAGAATGTTTGATGCTGACCTAAGGGCTTATGATTAAAGAAGTGGTCCGGCAGTATGCAGAAAGATAAGGAAAGAAAATAAGCAAGTACAAGGCCAGTTTGAATCAAAGAGAAAGAGAAAAGAAAAAGTCATTTTAAAGAAGTGAAGATTTGCAAGGTTACACTATTACCAGAGATAACTTTTTATATTGATAGGACTTATCTGCATGACTAGGCAAACATTTGTTTGCAAAACATCTGTATGTAGAAGGTATACATGTTATTAAACTTTCTATTTGTTTTTTCCATTTAATTTGTCTTTTATTACCAGGGCATCTCAGACAAGAACCTAGAAAAGTAAAGGGAAAATTATTTTTCCTTCCCCACAATCACTGCCTAAAGGAATGCGGATGAAAAGGGGTTCTACGAAAGTAACTTCACAGGGTGATTTCATCATAAATTCCTAAGTGGGCAGTCTCGCCCCAGGCTTATAATGCCTTTAGTAATGACTTATCTTTGCCTTAAGCAAGCCCTGTCCATTGTTTCTGTGCATCTAGGTTAAACACCTTTGAAATGTCTCTTTTCAGACTCCTCCTCTTAAAGAGTAACCACCCTTAAGAGAACACATAATCTTGTTAAACTATCCTGTAATCCAATTACCTCCTTGCTTTCTCCCACCTTTATATAATCTTCCTTAGTTTCCTCCTCAATTCTAAATGCATAAAAGAAGCTGCAAACTCTTTTTTTGGAAGCATTTTTCTCAGTCTGTTGAGATCTTATTTCCAGGCCTATCCAGTGTTTGGCTCAAATAAATTATTATAAAAATTCTCTACAGGTTTGGACATTCTTATGTCAACAAGAATATAAAACAATATTCTGATAAACGCAAGTTGAGTATTATTTATATGCAAAGT
>NW_011894752.1:0-4171 GCF_000151845.1 Pteropus vampyrus | reverse complement strand
TTTTTTTTTTTAGTTTCTATTCCATTTATTTCTGCTCTGATATTTATTGTTTTTTCCCTCTACTTACTTTGGGCTTTGTTTGTTCTTTTTCCAGTTACTTTAGATAAAAGATTAGATTGTTTATTTGAGATTTTTCTTATTTTTTGATGTATCCTGTGTTGCTATGAATTTCCCTCTTAGAAGCACTTTGGCTGTACCCATAGATTTTGGGTCATTATATTTTCATTTTTCTTTGTCTCAAGGTATCTTTTGATTTCCTTCTTGATTCATTGTTAACTCATTCATTGTTTAGTAACGTGTTGGTTAGCCTTCACATGTTTGTGTGTTTTTCAGTTTTCTTGTAACTGATTTCTAGTTTACTAGTCTTGTGATCGGAGAAGATGCTTTTTTAAAAAAATTATTATTTAAAATTTTTATTAACAGTTTCTTTCAGTTTGTTGACTTTTTTGAAAAAAGTCAAGTTGTAAACTTTTATTACAAATTAAAAATGAGGTTCTTAAAAATCTCAACTTGACCAGGTATGAAACAATTTTAAAACCTTTAAAGATATTTTGAGAAAAACCAGGCCTTTTTTTTGAAAAACTTGTTTGCCATTACCCAAATGAAACATCTTTAGATGAAAATAACAAAAACCTCATGCTGCATAGATAATGCAGATTGTTCTAGTTATCTGATCAACAGGCAACCAGCAAGCACTTAAGGTCTTCAGCTCCTATCTTTTGTTCGTTTCTTATTGCTGGAATTTCTTATTCATTTCTTCTTGTTCAGTGACTAAACCTGATGATGGTAGATATGTTAAGCCAGCATTTACTCAGCCCCGCCCTGGGTGTCTGCTTCAGTAATTGAGATAGTGGTGGTACCAACATTAAGGTGGCTGCTGACATTAGGTCTCATCTCCTTGATTTTTCTTATCTTCTTCATTGCCATCCTCTCTAAGCTGTCTTTGGGGAGGAGGGCCCCTGCACAATTGTGGTCTATAGCCCCAATACATACGCTGTCTCACTGGGATACCTTGTTCTCCTGCACCCTGGTTGTCAGCATCCTCCATCACTTCTCCCTGCACAAGAGGGTTAGAATATTGTGGCTGGCACTCATAGGGTCTCCGCATGTAGTAAGGTGGGAACTGTCACTTGCTGTAGGGCCCACACTGTTGGGCCTGGCCTTTAGGAGCATTCTCTGATCCCTCATTCCCCCCCGCCCCCCACTCTCATTATTCTGATAATTCTGCTGGTAATTGTATGGAGGACCCTGTGACATGGATAGTGTCTATGATGGTTATAGTTTGTTGCATATTTACTGCCTTACACTGGAACTCCACCAGGGCCTGTAACATTTGCTGCCTTCACACCCCTTTTCCCTTCAACAATATCAAACTCTTTAGTTTCTCCATTTCCTATACTGCAGGTACTTCCTGGGGTTATTCTTCTTTATGGCAGTCAGGTGTACAAATACATTTTCCTTGGTGTTGCTCCTTTTGATGAAACCATATCCATTTCTTACACTGAACCATTTTATTGTTCCCAGAACCTTCATTGCAATGATCTTGTTTCTGCCATCAGATGCTGCTGATGTGAGGCCTCCTGAGCTGCTACCCCCTGCACTGCTGCCCATGATACTGGGCTTGGTGTTGGCTGCAGTGACGGCGGGGGGCAAGGGGTGGAGGTTAGCTGATAGCTGCTGGGTCTCTGCCTCACTGCTCATGGTTGTAGAGATGGTGAGTGGGCCTGGCTGCAGCAGCTGCAGCTCCTCCCAGGATGTGATGGTAACTAGGCTGGCGGCAGCAGTGGGGCTGCTAGGGCTCTCTGGGGTCCCCTCTCTGCTCCTGCTGCTGATCCAGCTTGAGAAGATGCTTGATATAATTTCAACCTTCTTAAATTTATTGAGACTTGTTTTGTGGCCTAACAAATGGTCTGTCCTGGAAAATGTTCCATATGCACTTAAAAAGAATGTGTATTCTGCTGCTTTTGGGATAAATGTCCTAAAAGATATCTATTAAGTCCATCCGGTCTTAAATGTGTCATTTAAAGCCATTGTTTCCATGTTGATATTCTGTCTGGTTGATCTAACCATTGATGTCAATGGGGTGTTAAAGTCCCCTACTATTATTGTATTACTGTCAGTCACTTTATGTCTGTCAATATTTGCTTTATATATTTAGGTATGCCTATGTTGGGTGTGTAGATGTTTAAAAGAATTATATCCTGTTGTTGGATTGATCCCTTTATCATATGTAATGCCCTTTTTCACCTCTTGTTATAGCCTGTGAGTTTTTAAATTAAATTTATTGAGGTGACACAGGTTTCAGGTGTACAATTTAATAATACATAATCTGTATATTGCATTGTGTGTTCGTTCACCCCCCAAAGTCAAATCTCCTTCCATCACCATACATTTGACCCCCTTTAACCTTATCTAAATCCCCACTCCCCAGTTTTCCTCTGGTTACTACTAAACTGTTGTCTGTGTCTATGAGTTTTTGTTTGTTTATCTTGTTCATTTATTGCTTTCAAAAAGTTTTCTATCCCACATCTGAGTAAAATCGTGTGGTTCTAAATTTTCTGTCTGACTGATTTTGTTTACAATTGGATAATCTCAAGATCCATCCATGTTCTTGCAAATGGCAGTATTTCATTTTTTTTAATGACAGCCTGTGTTTTAAAGTCTATTTTATTTGATATAAATATTGCTACCCTAGCTTCTTTTTCATTTCCATTTCAAGAAATATCTTCTTCCATCCCTTTACCTTTAGTCTCTGTGTGTGTGTGTGTGTGTGTTGATCAAAGTGAGTCTCTTGTAGGCAGCATTTGGTGGGTCTTATTATTATTTTTTTAATCCATTTGGCTACCTTATGTCTTTTGATTGGAACAATTAGGCCATTTACATCTACAGTAATTACTGATAGATATATTATTGCCATTTTATTAATTGCTTTCTCATTGTTTTTGTGGTTCTTCTCTGTTCCTTTCTTCTCTTGTTCCCTTCTCTTGTATGTTGATCACTTTGTATACTATTGTGTTTGGATTCTTTTCTTTTTATTTCTTGTATATCTCTTATAGGTTTTTGGTTTGTGGTTACCTTGTGCTTCATATATACCTATGTTTTTTGTTTTAATTTTGTTTGTTCATTTATTTTGTTCCTTAGAGTCCACATATAAGTAAAATCATTTGGTATTGGTCTTTCTCTACCTGACTTATTTCACTTAGTTTTTTCTTTTCTCATAGTATTTTTTTTATTAATTTCAAGTATATAGTACATTGGTTAGACATTTATATAGTTTATAAAACAATCCCCCTGATTGCTCTTTCTGTCCTCTGGCTCTGTATCTAGCCATTACATTAATGCTGACTACGTTCCCTGAGCCATGCTCCCCATCCCCGTGACCATCTACCAACTACTAATTTGTACTTCTTTAACCCTTCGTCCCTTTCTCCCAGCCCTTCAACCCCCCTCCCCTCTGGCTGTCACCAGATTATCCTCCATATCTGTGAGTCTGTTTTTGATTAGTTGGTTCTTTAGATCCTGCATATAAGTGAAATCATATGGTATTTATCTCTCTGTGTCTGACTTATTTCACTCAGCAGAATAACCTCTAGGTCCATCCATGTCATTGAGAATGATAGAATTTCATTTTTTAATAGCTGAGTAATATTCCATTGTATATATGAACCATAATTTCTTTATCCAGTCATTTGTTGATGGGCATTTAGGTTGCTTCTATATCTTGGCTACTGTAAACTGTACTGCCATGAACATAAGAATACATAGATCTTTATGAATTATTGTTTTTTTTTTTTTTGGATAAATAACCAGAAGTGCTATACCAAGCTATGTTTATAGCAGTCTGTGTTGACCTGATGGTCGTTTAAGTTCAAACATATACTAAAATCACTACATTTTTTTACTAACCCCCCTAAGTTTATGTTTTTGTCATTTTTAACCTCTTTTGTAGGTGTGTATTTGTGTGTATTCCTTAACTTATTGTATTTATATGTGACCTTCTTACATTTGTCTTTTAACCTTTGTAGTAGCTTTATAATTGGTTGATCCATTATTTTTACTAAGTGTTTGCCTTTTTCAGTGAGATATTTCTCCCCTATGTTTTCTTGTTTTTATTTTAAATCTTTTTTTTCTGACTTAAAGAAGTCCCTTTAACATTTCTTGTAATGCTGGT
>NW_011894751.1:1241-2360 GCF_000151845.1 Pteropus vampyrus | reverse complement strand
CCCGTGTCGTCAGGTTTTCCAGCCGGGGGTGGGGGGGTGGGGGCGGGAGGCCGGGGCTGTGGGGTGTGAGGCAGGAGGGCTCATGATGGGGAGCCTGTCGCACGCAGGGCAGACCGTAGGCCGGGCTGCGGGAGCTGAGGCCACGTTTACAGGCATCAAAAGATGCTCAGTCAGGACTCTGGAACGAGCGGGTGGCCCGTGGGCCCTGGGGGGTGAGCCGTGGGGTGCGCGTTACAACAATTGCTGTCACTGCTGCCCGGGGTGGCGTTGCGGCAGCTTCCGAGGCCGCGTTTGTTTGCTTCTGTCAACTGCCTTCCAGGGCGGGGGAGTGCCCTGGCCAGGCACAGGGCGGCCGGGCACAGGGCTGGAGGTCTGAGGGTGGCTTTGAGGCTGGAGTGATCCCAGTCTCCTTAGGCTGGGGGGACCCCCAGTCCCTGAGCCCCGCAAGAGGCAGGCTCCCCTCCCTGGCCTTTGAAAGGGCAGGGCTTGGGGCGGGCACCCTGAAGACTCCTCCCTTCTGTGGGACGGACGCTGCCCTCTGACCCCGCGGTGCCTGAGGGCGACGGCCAGGTGACCGAATGGCAAAAGCACCCGGCTCGGTGCACGTTGTGGTTTCACAGAGACGGCGGAGGCGCCTGCCACGGTGCGAGCTGCCGAGAGCCACGATCCTTTTTCCTCAGTGTAAAAATATCTCCCAATCTGTTTCATTCGTGGGACGGAGCATTTCCCCTTAGAGGACACCGCCGCCCGCCGTCCGGGCCCAGGGGGCAGTTCCGCTGGCCGCCGCCGGTTCCGCCTCAGGCCCTGGGGCCTTCGCTATTTGGGGCCCTCCTCCATGCGGGGCCCCCCCACCCCAGGCTCCCCGCCCCCAGAGTCCCTCGGTTCCGCCCCAGCCTTGCAGACTCCAGAGGTGGGAGCGAGACTCCCGAGCGGGCTGGGGACGGGGCCATCTGGCCGCGTGGTCTGTCGCGTTGCTCAGGGTTTGGTATTTTGGTTTTTTTTCTCTCCATCAGGAAAATACACCAGATAAAATTTCCCACATTAACAGCGGTTAAATGCACAGTTCGGGGCAGAAGCACACCACGGGGCTGTGCGGCCACCACGACTGCCATCGCCAGA
>NW_011894751.1:0-671 GCF_000151845.1 Pteropus vampyrus | reverse complement strand
CTGTCAACTGCCTTCCAGGGCGGGGGAGTGCCCTGGCCAGGCACAGGGCGGCCGGGCACAGGGCTGGAGGTCTGAGGGTGGCTTTGAGGCTGGAGAGATCCCAGTCTCCTTAGGCTGGGGGGAACCCCAGTCCCTGAGCCCCGCAAGAGGCAGGCTCCCCTCCCTGGCCTTTGAAGGGTCAGGGCTTGGGGCGGGCACCCTGAGGACTCCTCCCTTCTGTGGGACGGACGCTGCCCTCTGACCCCGCGGTGCCTGAGGGCGACGGCCAGGTGACCGAATGCCAAAAGCACCCGGCTCGGTTCACGTTGTGGTTTCACAGAGACGGCGGAGGCGCCTGCCACGGTGCGAGCTGCCGAGAGCCACGATCCTCTTTCCTCAGTGTAAAGATATCTCCCAATCTGTTTCATTCGTGGGACGGAGCATTTCCCCTTAGAGGACACCGCCGCCCGCTGTCCGGGCCCAGGGGGCAGTTCCGCTGGCCGCCGCCGGTTCCGCCCCAGGCCCTGGGGCCTTCGCTATTTAGGGCCCTCCTCCATGCGGGGCCCACGGGCCCCCCCACCCCAGGCTCCCCGCCCGCAGAGTCCCTCGGTTCCGCCCCAGCCTTGCAGACTCCAGAGGTGGGAGCGAGACTCCCGAGCGGGCTGGGGACGGGGCCATCTGGCCGCGTGGTC
>NW_011894750.1:4917-8313 GCF_000151845.1 Pteropus vampyrus | reverse complement strand
GCCATGGTCTTTTGTCATTTTTTGGCTGCGTTTACCCTACCTTTAGGATCATGATTACCTTCTGGAGAATTAACTCTTTTTTTTTTTTTTTTTTTGCGTATCCTTGGTTTAGATGGTAAACCCAAATGTATGCCCCCTCTCACAGAACCTAAAGTGAGTTAGCTCCTTTCTATGGCCCTGGTACAATCAGGTAGATAAGCTGGGACCTAAGCCGTTCAGTCAGATGCTTTCTGCTAGGACTTTGAATCTCGTATAAGTAGTGCCAAGATGAAAGAAATCAGAACTTCTCTATGCCAGTGGCAGGGCTCTGACTGGACTGTTCAGGCTCAGAGACCCTGCCTGGATTCTTGTTTTCAACTCTCCAAGCTGTCTTGATTTCTGTCTTTTCGTAAGCCTGCTTCTCCAGCTGTTCTACTGATTCTGTTTGTATCTAATACCCGTTCACTAAATTTCTTCATTTTTGAATTGGAAAGAGTTGGTTTCTGGGTTTCTTTTTTCCATCTATAAAGTCTTCTATGGCTCTTTAGGTCTCCTATGGGCTATTCTTATCATAATAGTTACTTTAATGTATTAAATTTTCACTTCTCTTTTTCTCCTGCTAGACCGTAAACTTTTAGGGTAGGGACAATACCTTGTTCATTATTCTACACCCAGAGCCAAACACAGTGGCTGGCATATAGTAAGTACTTAATAATCAGTTGAAAAATGCATGAATGCAATTTTATTCTTTGAATATGAACAGAGTAAATGTGGAAAAGTATTGTAGCCTATTGATTCCAGGGTTTCTCAAACAAACGATTGCCAACTTATGTAAGTTATCACCAGAAAGTTTCATTAAGGCTTCCTTTGCCTTAATGTTGTGGTTGCTGTGGTGGGCTGGAGTTGGAAGATGGTCAAAAAATACAAACTTGAAGTTATAAGATAAGTAAGTTCTAGTGATACAATGTACAACATGATGACTATAATTAACCATACAGTATTATATATTTGAAAGTTAGTAAGAGAGTAGATCTTAAAAGTTCTCATCCAAGAAAAAAATATGTAAGTGCGTGAGGTGGTGAATATTAACTAAACTTATTGTGGTATTCATATCACAATATATAACTATATCAAACCATTACATTGTACACCTTAAAATTATGCGCTGTTATATGCTAACTATATCTCAATAAAATTTGAAAAAGTATGAAACAACTATAAAAATATAAGAGTATACATTAAAAATACTGTGTAATTAGTCATAAGGGAAATGCAAAACCACAATGTAACACCACTGCACACCATCAGAATAGCCAAAATGAAAAAGTGTTAAGGATATGGAGAAACTGGAACCCTGATATATTGCAGATGGGAGTGTAAATTGGGATAATTGCCACGGAAAATGAGCAGTTTCTGCTAAGCTGAGCATGTACATGCGCTACGACTCTAAATAAACAGAGAAACACACCATGTTTGTGGACTGGAAGAGTCAACGTAATAAAGAGGTCAGTTCTCTCAAACTGACATTCAGATTTTAAACAATTCCTATCATACTCTAAAAAAATAATTTTTGTAGATATAGACAAGATTATTTATATGAAAAGGAAAAAAGGTGAGAATAGCTAGAATGATTTTGGAAAAGAATAGAGTGGGAGGAATCAGTCTACCCGATTTCAAGGTTTTTATAACTACAGTAATCAAGACTGTGTGATACTGGTGGAAGGAAGGTCAGTGGAACAGAATAGGGAACCCAGAAATAGACTCACGTAAATTAGCTCAACTGACTTTTGACAAAGTTTCAGTAGAAATTTAATGAAGGAAATATAGCCTTTCCAACAAATGGCACTGGAGCTTGGATAACTATAGAAAAAGAAGAAGAAAAAAAGAGTCTTGGCCTAAGTCTCACACCTTAATATAAAACTTAACTCAAAATAGATCAGGGATGTAAATGTAACATGTAAAACTATAAAACATTTAGAAAGCAATATATCCAAAAAGCCAATAGATAAATTAAAAAGGAATATTAAAATATTGAAATAATTTTTAAAAAGGCAAGAAAGGAAGAACAGAGGAAGAAAATAGATAGGACAGACAGAAAACAAAAATAAAATGATAGAACTAAATCTAATCATATCAATAATTAGATAAAGTATACATTATTTAAACACATGAAGAAACCCACTTGAAATATAAAGAGGTAGATAAATCAAATAGAAAAAGATATATTGTGCAGATAGTAATCAAAAGAAAGATGAAACAGCAAAGCGGACCTGAGAACAAGAAATGTTAGCAACAGTAAAGGAACATTATACAATGATAAAAGTATCAATTCACCAAGAAGGTATGACAATTCTAAATGTGTATTCAGAATTTGTTTTAGTGTGACAAAATAATAGTTCGTTAGTTAAAAAAAATTTTTTTTTAAACAGCTTTGAAATTGTAGGCAGAGCCTAAAAGAATGAGTGTAGTCTTTATCAGAAATAATACATTTATTGTATCCTGTCATAGCTTCCGAAACAAACTTCCAATTGTTTCTCAGTCAACAAAACATCCACTGGAAGTGTGTGTTCTTCTGCCATCATACAGGGTAGGAATTTTGAGCAAATATGGCAGATGACTTCTGACAGGCTGGATCTTGATTTTTGACCCTAAAAGGTATGAATGTTTGAAGCTATAACTCAGGCTTGGAGTGAGTAATCATAAATGACCTCACATTTGTTGCCCTTGTTTGCAGCATGCTTTCTGCCTTCTGACTTAGTGAAAAAGATACCTCTGGAAACCAAAGCAATGACACTAGAGATTCTCTCAGTTCCTGGCTTCCACAACTCCCTCTTTATTGGCTGCAGGAGGCCTCGATGGGCTGATCTTCACCTGACATTCCACGAGGAAGTGTTTCTTGAGTTTTCTTCCTTCATGGCATGGAGGGTCACTATCCGAGTCTGATTCCTTCTATATTTTCTTACAAGGTAAGAGAAGGTTTATAGGTCAGTCTATCTACTGGCTTTTGACCCATCTGCCAAAGGTTTCTCAAATTACAGAACAGAATATATGGGGGAAATCAGGAATCAAAAATGTGTTGGTAAATTGCTGCAATAAAATAAAACCATAAGATGAAATTATCAGGAATAAACATCAAGTCCAAGGTTTATGCTTAAAAGATCAATTTCATTGAAATCAGCATATAGGACTGAAACATACCCTGAGGATACTGGTAGCAGGTCATTCTGAGACTGAAGCTAATAAAAAAACAACTTAAAATGGACGAGGACAAAGAGTACACATGGACCCTCACATTCACACATTCCTACAGACCAATTTCACTCATGACAATCATTGCATAACTGTAAATAAAATATGTGCATAAAGACAGCATAAAGATTAATATTTCTTATTGAAAGGAATTTATCCCATGAATAT
>NW_011894750.1:0-1872 GCF_000151845.1 Pteropus vampyrus | reverse complement strand
AGGCACTGGTTGGGATTGAGGGGCGAGATAAGAAGATGCATTTTATGCTTCTGGTGCCTCTTCTGGCAGTTGTAGCATTAATAGCAGGCAATTTGGGCTCCACCAGCATTAATGAGAACGGTAGTGGTGTCAGCAGCATCATTAAAGTTTAAATTCCTGGGTTTCTGCTTAGTGTCTGCAGTGAGATTCCCAAGAAAAAAGGCAATGACCATGCTGCTGGCAGTTAAGCACCAACTAGTGGTTTCTAGCCTGGGGCAGTGGCGTTGTGATCATTGAGTGATATCTCTCTCTCCCTTTGCTTCTTTAGTGCATCCTATGTCTTTGTTGCTATTTTTTTTTGTGCATTAAATTCTCCTCTGCTTGAAATATGTAGAGTGCTTTCAGATTTCCTGACAGGAACTAAGCGATATAAGGAGAAACTAACAATTATTCAATGAATGATATTGGTGAAATGAGGTAGTCTCTTACAGGGGGCGGGGGGGAGGAGGTTTTGGTTCTTGATATCACAGCTTATATCAAAATACATTTTAGATGAACCCCAGATTTGAATGTAAAAGAAATAAACAAAAATTTAGAAGGAAACATGGTAAATTAAAACAAACAAACAAACAAACAAACTCAGAGGGAAGGCCTTTTTAAAAAGTTCCCAATAAGAAATATTTGCAAAATTTAATTTCGTAAAAAATATTGGCATGACCAAAAAAATAAAGTGCTAGCACAAAAGAAATCAACAAATAGAAAGATATTTACAATGCATGACCATAGACAAACACCAAAATGCCAATAGAAATATCAACAAAGGTCATGGGCAGAAAGTTTACAAAAAGGACATATGAATTTGTTCTTAAAAAATACTCAGAATTCACAAGTGGGTCCAGGGCTTTTATTTGATGAGAGGTTTTTGATTACTGATTCAATCTCCTCACTCATTATATTTTCTGCTGCAATTTTTGGTTTCTTCATTCAATTTTGGTAATTTGTTTGTATCTAGGAACTTATCTATTTCTTCTAGGTTATCCAATTTGTTGGGATATAATTGTTCATAGTAGTCTCTTTTGCATTTTATTTGTTTAGTATCATTTGTAATGTCTCCTCCCTTATTTCTGATTTTATTAATTGAGTGTTTTCCCTTTTTTTCTTAGTTATTCTACATAAAGATTTGTCAATTTTATTTATCTTGGAAGGTGTTGGAAATGTCCATTACCTTGTTCATGGTGACAGTATCATGGGTGTTTGCATATGTGCAAACTCGTCAAATTGTATACTGTAAATATATGCAGTCTTTTGTATATTAATTATACTTCAATGAAGCTGTTAAGAAATACTCAGTCTCACTCATAATAAATACATTAAAAGGACAATAGATAACATTGCCCCCTAACAGAATGGCAGAAAAAGATTTGGTAACTCACTGTGATGGTTTAAAATATACATCCACAATTCTCTGATATTCCTCTTCAAGAGAGGGAATTTAATCTTCTCCCTCTGAGTGTGGGCTAGACTAAGTGACTCACTTCAAATGAATAAAACATAGTAGACATGATAGTTTGTGACTTTTGAGGCTAGGTCATGAACTGTCATGAAAGGCGTTGTTGTATCCTACTTGCTCTCTCTCTTGGTTCACTCTCTCTGGGAAAAGCCAATTGCTCTGTGATGAAGATTCTCAAGAAGTCCCCATGGCAAGAAACTGAAGCATCCTGTCAGCGGTCGGCAAGGAACTGAGGCTTTCTGACAACAGCAATGTGACTGAGACATTTTGGAAGTGGATCACCCAGCCCCAGTTAAGCATTTGGATGACTGCAGCATTGGCCTACCTTCTGAGAAACAGTGAGGCAGAACCACCCATTATAACCCCTCTAAGACCCTGTTTCA
>NW_011894749.1:3143-3708 GCF_000151845.1 Pteropus vampyrus | reverse complement strand
CAGTGGGGGGAGGAGGGGCATTCCTTAGGGTGCCAGGGAGAGACAGGCCCCTAGATCAATGCCCTGCTTCGGCCCAGGCCTCAGAGAGAGAGAGAGAAAACCCTGCCAGACCTGGCAGCCACACTCACTGGGCTCAGAGACTCAGGTGGGCAGAACCAAGCCTGGGCATCAGTGCCCCCATGTGGCCAAACGCTGAAGCGCCAGGCTGGGGACCAAAGCTGGAGGGGCCGCTTCACCTAACCTTTCACCCACGGGTCAGTGGCCTGCAGAGCTGAGGAAGTCTGCGTGCTTTGAGACTCAGGCCATGACTATGTGCTACCACTGGCTGATCATTATTTTGGGGTAAATCCTTAGCTCATTCATGAAAGCTGAGGAGATGCAGAGGACCCCAAACTTAAAGCTTAGTGGTGACATTAAAAAGCCAACCTCAAGAATCCCCCCCTTTGGTTCTGTCTTCAGCAGGTACAGCAGCCCGGGCCCCTCCACCCAGGGCAGCCCCTCAGCCCCCACCCCAGCACTAAATCCCCACTAAGACCCATGGAGCCAGCTTACCTCCAGACACAGC
>NW_011894749.1:0-2018 GCF_000151845.1 Pteropus vampyrus | reverse complement strand
GTTTTATTGAAACATAGTCATGCTCATTCGTCTGTGGCCAATTTTGTCCTGTAATAACAGTAATTGGGACAGAAACCATATGTCCCCCTCAAAAACCAAAAATATTTACTATCTGGTCCTTGACAGAAAAAGTTTATCGACCTCTACGCTAAACCACAGGCAGTGACTGCCTGCCCCGACACTTATGTAAAAATAAGGGATCCCGTGTTTAAGACATGAGGTCAGGTTTGTGTTACTCACAGTCTAATTGATATAATAATACTTACGCTCCAGGCACTTAGAGTTTACACAACTATGGGAGCAGGCCTTGATGTAACAGGGCTGGTGTCCTTCTAAGAAGAGGAAGAGGCACCAGGGATGCACACACAGAGGGATGACCACTTGAGGACAAAGGGAGAAGGCGGCCAATGGCCAGCCAAGGAGAGAGGCCTCAGGACAAACCAACCCCGCTGACACCTTAATCTCAGACTCCCAGCCTCCAGGACTGTGAGTAAACAAATGCCTGCTATTGAAGCTGTCCAGTCTGTGCTGTCTTGTCACGGCTGCCGGAGCTGACTAAGACAGCATGTGAATACACCACAAGGTGCTTCGTGGTGAGTGTCCCAGAGAGGCAAGCGTAACATAGCGAACAGCTTAGCTCTGAGACCTGTTCCCATACGGGTAGACGGTGAGCCACGGCTGGCACTTTCCCTAAGTCCGGGTGGCCTCGGCCCGCCCTGAGGTTTTCCTTGACTGGAGTTGCACTTGAGAGGCCGGCATAGACGCAGGAGCGGGGGGTTCACGCGCTCTCACTTCTTCTCCGGCAGGTCTAAATCCAACAGCCCTCTTCGACGGGAAGAGGAAAACGCACCGGCCAGGCATCGCTGGGGCTTTTTGTCCGCTTACGCTGCCGCGTCTGCCCTGTCCGTCTGTTGGGCTTCATGCGTCTGCCTTCCTTCCAGAGCTTGATTTCCTGAGATGACGGTATTTTGGAAAATAGCGTTTCCTGAGCCTCGGTTGGGCTCAGATGGGGGATATTTCTGCTGCCTCGTCCCCCTTCTCCTTGTGCTGGCGTTCGGCCTCGTCAGGGGAAACGCGGACCCTGCCGTGCCCGGTAGCCCGTGGGGCTGGGACTTAGTGCTGGGCCAGGGAGGCGGCATCTGTGTTTTGCCCCAAAGGGAAGACGAGGGCAAGAACATGAAATTTGGCTCCAGGAAGGATATAAAGGCTTCTTGGTCCTCGCAGTAGAAAGAGCTTCCTCCTTTCTTTCGTCTTACGTGCCCAGACCTTCTGCAGGGTGGACGTAAGGCCAGCAGAACCGGGAGAAGTTCTAAAAAGAGGCCGCGTTTGGCACCCGTCGACACACACCTTCTGTCGGACGTGGGGACAGTGGCAGATCACACTAGCCATCCCCCCGCTCCGTGTCATCTTCCCTATACCACCTTCTAGGTGGGCCCTGTTGTCCCCAACGGGCTGTGAGTGGCAGGGACGCGTGTCACTGCAGGCTGAGGCAGGTGGGAGGGGCACGTCTCCTCCATGCGGTTTCTCTCCTTTGGGTCAGTGGGCCAGAAGCTTCAGAGGAGAATGCCGAGGTCCCCGACGGTGGCAAGGAGCAGGGTCCCCTTGGACCCACGTTCCCTGTGCCTTGAAGGGAAAATCAAGTCTCAGATGGAGCCCCTGGGGTTTGGGGCTGTTCGTCACAGCAGCTGGCCTCTCCTGACTAATACAGAGACTCGAGAATGGAGCGTCAGAGAGGGTCTGGACTGAGCTCTCAGCCTTTCAGGGACGAGAGTCCCGGTCCTTCCACCGTGGGCATCCGCACTCACAGGGTGACAGCGGTGGGCACCAGGGCTTTCACAGGACAGAGTCAGGACCGGAGCTCGGCCGTGGACGTCCCGCCTGGGGTGCTACTTAGGCCCCAGCGATGCTCCCGGCCACCCATCATGCTTTCTTGCCGGGGTCAGACTTCTGTGAGTGAACGCCACGCGATTCCCCCGAAGTTGGCGGCCAGTCTCACTCATTGTCCCGGGAGGACCTTG
>NW_011894748.1:2241-3304 GCF_000151845.1 Pteropus vampyrus | reverse complement strand
AGCTGGTAAGATAAAGATAAAAGTCTGTCCTTAAAATCAAAGATAACAGGAGTCCTCACTATCACTACTTCAAGTCCACATTGTACTAGAATTCTTAGGATATTACTGAAGGTGAAACTAGCAAATAAAATAAAAAACCGCCAAGTGTATGATGAAAGAGTGGAAAAAACAGGTTTGGTGAAGAGTTAGGTAGTCTCTGCAATAATTAGTTAGCATAGTAAGAAAATAAAATAAAATGAATTATAAGAATTGGGAAGGAAGAAGCAAATTTGTCATAATTTGTAAATGGTAAGGTTGTCTACAAAGTAACCTCTCCCCAAACTATAGACGAATAATTAGAATAAGACTTTAGCAATTTAGCAAATAACAAATCAATATAAAGAGCAAAAATATTTCTATACCCTAGCAACAGAGAGTAAGGAAATGAAATTAAAATAATTTAACAATTAAGACAGCCAAGATACTAAGCATCTTTAGAAACCTGACAAAATAAAGATCATTAATTATATAAATGTCTAATCATTGTACTGTATATCTGAAACTAATACAAAATAATAAAAAAATATATAAACCTTAAGGATAAAATATAAAGTATAATTAATGAATAATAAAAAAAAGGTTATTAAGAAAAAAATTATGAAACCGAATTGAAAAAATGGAGATATCTATATTAATGGCTAAGAAAATTCAATATTAAAAAGATTTCGATTCCTCCCATTTTGGTCTATGAATTCAGTGTCATTGCAACCAATCACAAAAAGGATATTTTCATTGAACTTGATAATCTGATTCAAAATTGTGTGGAAATAAGAGTCAGAAAAAGCCAAAACAACTGAAGAAGAACAAATAAGAGAGATTTATTCTTTCAAAAATCAAAACTTATTACAAAGCTATGATTGTTAGGATAATATAGTATTGCTATGAAGATAGACACATTTGACCAACAAAACAGCACACCTGCCAAGAGAGCATCCAGCTCCAATGGAACTGAAACCAGCCAAAGTAGAACAGGCCATGCCTCTGTCAGGGCATCATCTTCTGGGAGGAACTGGAGTCTTTTTCT
>NW_011894748.1:0-452 GCF_000151845.1 Pteropus vampyrus | reverse complement strand
TTGAGGGCCAGGCCTGCACACTTACTATCTTCCATTCCACTTAAAACTTACTAAATGCCTGACGTCAATCAAGATCCTTAAAGTCTCCAAGATTATTTCCCCCTTTTGTGGAAATGAAGACAACTGTATTCACCTCAGACAGTCGCTGCGAGGATTCAAAGAAATAATGTGTGATAAGAAACGTCTACAAACTAAAGCACCTGTTCCCTTCTGTTTGAGACCTTATGTACCAGATCATAAGATTGGGCAGTGCTCAGAAAAGACTGGGATGCCAAGTAGGACCTAAATTCCAATTTATTGTTATACACCAAAGCAGCCAACAGTAATGGGAGTTTCACAAATGGGTACTGAATATACATGGTGATAAAAGTCTAAATGTTGGTACTTGAAATAGTATTCAATTTATCTGGCCCGTATCTGTGAGTCCTGTTGCTGTACCCTCCAACACATAC
>NW_011894747.1:2281-4389 GCF_000151845.1 Pteropus vampyrus | reverse complement strand
CAGGGATTAGGGCAAAGAAACACAGCCCTTGAACCACAAGACATGTTTAGCAAGATTTTCAGAATTTATACAGCTATGATTTTTCTCCTAGGTATCTTGGTTACTTTGTGAAATTAATGGTTTTAGAAATGGTCTCAAGTGATTTAGGAGGGAATAAAAAGAACTTTTTTGAGACATTGTCACTTTTTTTTTGTTTTTTGTTTTGTTTTTTTGTTTTTTTAAATTCAAGGAGATTATAAGGCAATTGAAGATAATTCACACAGGAGTGGATACACAGCAAAAGTATTACTTTTTAATACTGAAGAGGCGATGCCTCGCAATCAAGTAGACATAATTCCTTGGTTCACTTTGTGTAACTGTTGCAAAAATTAAGGAAGGACTTTTCATTGTAATTTTTACTACAGGCCTACTACATGGTAAGGAAAAATATTAGTCAGCTTTGTTTCTACAGGACGATATTTTACAGGTGTCCTTGATGTTGAGACAGTGGTAGCAGTCTGGCCCAGTCTCTTTGGCTGCAGAGGAGTCAGAATACTTGTCTGTCATAGGCCCCCTTCTCTTTTTCATTTATCTGGCTAACCTCATGAGCTTTCCCAGCAACCGTCAAAACCGTAAAAATCCTGCTCTTGGACCCAAATCTTACTCTTAGACTCCCCCGTCCATGTTTGGCAGCTACATTTGGCATTTGAGTATGTCCCCCTTTCCAGTTTATTTTTACCAAAAGTCAAAAAAAATTTTTTTACTCTTTAAAGAAATGCAAATGAGAAAAGACTCTTTTAGGAAACACAGAATAAACTTGCAGCTATTGGGCTAGTGGGAGTTTCAGCTCAACATGGACATATACGTCAGAAACGGAAGCTTTTATTATTAGGAGATTATTTACTTTTTAATGTTTCCTAAATAGGTTCAAATTTTAAATAGTCCCAAGTGTCTATTAAGTTTCTACTATTAAGAGATGATTTTGCCAATTTGGTAAAAAAACTTATCTGATGACCTTTTACAGCTTTTGTTTAAAATTAGATATAGACATATTTGTTGCATTTTTGCCCATTGAAGAAAATAGTGATTGTTAGTAGATTATCTAGACATGGAAGAACTTGATGGGAGACTAAATGCATGAGAGTTGATACCAGCTTCTTGGTTTTATGACCCAAGCTCGAGTAACATCTAATTTTTAATATCTCACAGCAAGTTTAATACATTCCTAGGTACTCTGGTGATTCTGTCCTTTTTCAACCTCATCTCTCTTTCCTTTCAGATAAGGATAAGTGCTCACAGTGAATACAGTTTATATAGGGAATGCTCTGCTTCAGAATACTCGGGGTGTGACATGCCCTAGTTTACCTGAGCCCAAGAAATTAATGAGTAAAACCACAGACTAAAATCTAGACTCATGGGTTCAGAATTTTGGAACTGCAATTGATTTTCAGATGATCAAATCTAAGTGGCATTTTCTGTAACAGCCTGGTATAGTACTGCACAGTTCATAGGAGTTCGATCAGTATTGATAATTACGAGCAATATATAAATTAAGTCATAAAAGATAGAGATTAATTTTCAAAGTGTCAGAAAGTTCGAGATCTTTTATCCTGTCTAAAAGGTGGTCACGGTTAGTCGTCAATATCTTTTTGAAATTGTGAAACCAAAACAAAAAATGGTCTAGAAACTAGCTTAGAAAAGCATAGACCAGAAGTCCAAAAGTGAAACAGATTGCCAAAGTTTGATAAGTAGGTGGTGGGGATAGAGGTCTCGTGTGTTGGAGTGGGTATGCCAAGTCAAGACACTTGTGCATTAGAGTCAGGTCCATGTTGGTGTTACGAGTGAAGTAGTAACTCTGCAACGAAGATGCTGTCATTAAAAAAAATTGAACCTTTCCCAGTTTATTTTATCTACTTCAATTGACCTATTCTTGCATGCTTGTTCGGTTATATTGAAGAGTAAATTCCTATAAGTTACATGGTTGGTTCTGATGATATAAATCTCATCTAGAATTTGAGGTGTAGTGCATGTGTTTTTTTTTTTTTAATTAAAAACTTTAAGTTGCTAATAGGTGTTTATTTTCATCTTCAAATTCTTCATTTATTAAAAATATATATTAATTAAAAAAA
>NW_011894747.1:0-1441 GCF_000151845.1 Pteropus vampyrus | reverse complement strand
GCCCACTTTAGACCCAACAATTGGTAACATTTGCTGTATATGCTTCCTACCTACCTACTTACCTACCAATCTACTGAAGTGTTTTAGAGTAAATTATAGATATAATTGCTCTCCCTCCTTAATTACCTCAGCAAGCATCTCTACAAAATGAGTACACCTGGGGAGAAACATTCGGGGAGATAAAATTAGGAAAGTTAGGATTCAGGGGAGAGGGGTAAACATAATGGTTTCTTTTATATCCAGTAAGAGAATACACAAAAACACAAAGGCTTGGTTTACTGTTATTAATTTGTGGTTACACAGTATTTTCCTCCTCTCCTCTGAGACTTTCAAGAGATAGATATATGGTAAATGCTATTACATTTTAAATAGAAACTTTAAAAAACGTAGAATATGTTTTTAACCAGAAAAAAAAAGTCAAATACACACAATAGTTGAAGAAAATAGTGTTCCTGGCTGAGGCAGTGGGCTTCTTCACTGGAAGAGAGACAGGTGATTACAGAGGAGCTGGCCAGCTTTCTGCCAAAAGGAGGAAGAAGGGCCAGGCCTTTGGATCATGCTAAAGGCCCAAATTGGCAGGAGTTTGTGTGAGAAAGCAGGTGTGCACCAAAATTAACTCAAAATGGATTAAAGACCTGAATATAAGACCTGAAACAAAATGCATTGAAGGAAACATAAGAACTAAACTCAAAGACCTCGGACTTAAAGAGAATTTTATGAATTTGACCTCAAAGGCAAGGGAAGTAAAAGCTAAAGTAAATGAATGGGACTACATCAAACTAAAAAGCTTCTGCACAGCAAAAGAAACTGTCAACAAGGTAAAGAGATGACCATCCGAATGGGAAAATATATTTGCAAGCAACGCCTCCGATAAGGGTCTAATATCCAAAATATACAAAGAACTCGTACAACTCAATAACAACAACAACAAAAAAAAACAAATGATCCGATCAAAAAATGGGCAGAGGACCTGAACAGACACTTCTCCCTAGAGGATATATGAATGGCCAACAAATATACGAAAAGATACTCAACATCGCTAGCTATTAGGGAAATGTAAATCAAAACTACAATGAGATACCATCTCATACCTGTTAGAATAGCCATAATCAACAGTACAAGTAATAACAAATGTTGGAGAGAATGTGGAGAAAAAGGAACCCTCATACACTGCTGATGGGGCTGCAAACTGTTACAGCCACTATGGAAAACAGTATGGAAGTTCCTTACAAAACTAAGAATTGATCTACCATATGATCCAGCAAGCCCTCTACTGAGTATTTACCCTCAAATACTTGAAAACTCATATCCGAAAAGATATTTGCACACTGATGTTCATGGCAGCATTATTCACAGTGGCCAGGACATGGAAGCAACCCAAGTGTCCTACAGTAGATGATTGGATAAAGAAGCTATGGTACATATATATGAAGGAATATTA
>NW_011894746.1:4495-4944 GCF_000151845.1 Pteropus vampyrus | reverse complement strand
CTTTAGGGATTTTTAAACACCCTTAAATTTCATGTAAAATGTTGTATTAATTGGCAGATGTGTGTTTTTAAGAGAAAAGTATCCAAAACTTTTATGCATTCTCAAATCTTTTTTTTTTAATGAAGACTCACTGCTCTTGATTACTTGGTAGAGTTTTGGGCTCATAGTAAATTTATAATAAGTATTGGTGATTTAACTTATGGCTTAGAACAAAATCTCCCTCTCAATATTTATGAAACTAAGAGCAAATGTGTGACATTGGGACTCTACCAAACTAAGTTCGAATTCAACTTTAAAAAATAACTATAAAAACAGTAAAGTCCAAAGGAAGAATTATATATATATTTATACACAATTGTTTTCACTCAGAGATAATCCAGTTAACATTTTACAGAATACTTTGCAAGTCTTTTCTATCAGGAAAACAGCAACTATCTCGGGTAATTTAT
>NW_011894746.1:0-2066 GCF_000151845.1 Pteropus vampyrus | reverse complement strand
GTGACAACAACAACAACGACACCCAAATTTCAGTCAGCTCAGTAAATTAGCAGAAAACAAGTCTTTATCAGTAATTAATTTGCTAGCCAACAGAATGCTTAATATCTTAATATAAGAAAATGACACTTTTTCTTGTTTGTTATAGAAAGTAATTCTGAGTGGATTTGATGAGCTTCACCTCTGTGGAGTTGAGGCTGAGTCATTCATCAAAGGCTGTTAGAAGTCATCTATATCTGCTCTAACAGTGGCAGCATCTCTGCTCCTGGTGACCTCATGTTGCACTATCGCTCACGGGTGTTAAATGCACTCTCTCCAGGGCATGGCTTTTATACATAGAACCTTCAAGCAAGCACTAAAGTGCCTTGACAAAATTGGGCACTCTGAAAATGAAAAGCCCAGTGTGTGTGCTGAAAGTTGTTAATAATACACTATCTCAATAATTGCTATCCCAGAGCAGATATAGGTTGTTTGGGCTTATGTAGTTTAGAAAGCTATATGTGGGGAAAAAATCTCTTTTCTAAGATAGAGATTCTTTTTAGAGAGTAAAGCTGATATAGCAAGACAAGCATTGAACTTGGTGTCAGGAGAACTGGGTGGTGTGCCAGTTCCATTTACATGTGAATTTTTCCAATGGTTGACCAATCTGTATCTCAGTTTTCTTATGGGGAAATTGGAGATAATTAATCATGTGCTTAAACACACTTAAAGCTTGAATGTATCTAGAAGGCTCTATAAGGTAATGTATGTGGTAAAACTTTCCACTGTTAATATTAAATGATGTGTATAAAAATTATGTTTGCATAGAAAACTTGTTAAAATGCCAATTCTCTAGAAATTTAGATTTAGATCTGGAGTGAGACCTACAAATCTGACTATCAAAGATGTATTCTATAGATCTTCAGACTTTCTGCAGGTTATCTGTGGACCACTCTTTCAGAAACCTGATTTTTGTATATTGTATACTTTTAAGTTTAGTACTACTAATAATTAGAAAAGGAGGAAATGTACTGAATTTTTCTCTAATGTTTGAAAATATCAAATATGAAAATCCCTCAGAGAAATATATTGGATTCCCCCACAATATTTTCAGCAGAATTATTATTATCAAGAATGAAACAAAGGATGAAAACAATGATGTACCAGTAAGTTAAGACAGAGTCTAATGCCCTAACCATCATAATATCATGTGCTTAAACACACTTAAAGCTTGAATGTGATTAGAAAGACTAAAGGAAAAACAAAAGATGTTGTAGACTAAATCGAACTTTGTTTTGGCTTGAATAAGCTAGGCAACACCACTGACCTGTCACTTTTCCTTAACCATATAGCTATGGTCTCTAAAGTAACCTGTGTTTTTCTTAATCAATACCAAAGACCTAGAACAAAGCAATAAATGGGGAGGAAATCAAAATGTAAAAAGATATCACAGCATTTCTGTTCTCCCAAAACCAGGTTCTGAGCCATAATTTACCTTGTACTATAGAAACAGGTGTTGTCATTAATTTTCAGACTCTACTACAAACAGATAATCTCTGCCATTACAGGAGAGCCTTTACAAAGATGGACTCAGCATCTACCTCTGGATTATCATTTGAAAGGTTCTTAAAGGACTCCTTTCTCTGGTCAAAAATGTACTCCTTTCTTTGAATATTAAATTAAATATATGTTCTATTCTATATCAAGAAGTGTCAGATAAACAGAAATTTACTGTTTTTTTTTTATGACGTTAAATAGCCATTAGAGGCCTTAACTTACATTTTTGAAAGTTTTGTTTTAGACAATATAGACTAGTTTATTTTGAAACAACTCTCCTGCTTAGAACATCAAGAAAAAAATTAGACAAAATAATAAAATAAAATCTGTGTGTAAGCATTTGTAAGCTACCAAAAACGTCAGGTTCATCAGACTACAATCCCAGAAATGAAGGAAACACAGAAAAGTGAACCTAATGCTTAGGACAACTTTTCCTCAAAGCATTTGCTAAGTTGAAAGTGGTAGCAGAGAGGCAAGATAATGGACAGAAACTTTGCCAGATTCACAAGCTAGGGGAACAAAAATCAGAAATC
>NW_011894745.1:2265-3602 GCF_000151845.1 Pteropus vampyrus | reverse complement strand
CTGACTGGGTTGGCTAATGTCATGAGCCCACATCTGGGCCCGTTATTGTGGCGTAGGCATGCTTCATATCCTCATCCTCTAGGACCAAGGATGAGTTCAACTCAAACCATATAGCGTGAGAGTGGGGAGTGGGCATCCCCAAATAACAATTGGGCCCATCGCCTCACGAAGTGGGAAAGGGTGCCGGGGAAGCAAGCCATGCATGTTCGCTACACATGCATTGTTTCAATTTTACCCAGATTAAACATTTAAAATATCTCCTTAGATATGCACAATGACGAAGGAACTAGAATTTGCATCCTGTCATGTGCTGGCAGGACACATCTGGCTTTTCGTGTTTACCTTATACAGTAGTTCGGCCCATTTTGGATAGGGTTACCATACGAGAGGAGGTGGGGAGACTGTCATATAAAAAGTTAGAAGTGAGAATATTCAACTCGAGGGAGCTTTTAGTACATACATTATAGCAGGGCTGGCGGGAGATAGCATTACATCACTTATTTGAAGACCCTTAAAACAGAAGTAAAAACAGATGTGTTCTATGAGACGAGAGGAAAAGATTTCTAGTGGTAATTAGCTGTCTAGTAAAGAACCAAGATGCCTCGGTTAGTATTGTGTTTCCTATGACCGTAATTGTAGTTTTCTCAGACTACCTGTCAGAGACGGTGCAGACAGCAGTCACCGAGAGCGTGAACGTGCGAGGCACCATCTTAACACCCCTCTGAGGCCAGAGATCCGATGACATTCAGAGAATCTTAAGTTAAACATGAGAACAGCAGGACAGTGGGTATCGCATTGGTTAGTAAGAGGTGACTCTTTAGATTACAGATTACCTGGAAAAAAGAAATTAAGCAGGTTGTCACAAGAGGGGATGTGTTTGTTCTCGTCTCTGTCTTTCGTATGGAATTTTCCCAAATGTCGGGAATCTTCGAGCGTCTGGTCACATTTGGAAGCAGCACACGGGGGAACCATGTCTGTGTGAGGGGAATGACTGAGTGCGACGTGCCCCTGGCTGAGGTGTATGATTGGTACCCCTTAGCACGCGTTCCCCAAGAGGTGTGCGATGGGGCATGATAGCTGTTTTGTCACTTATTGGAATCCTTTGTGTGTTAGCCTTGTAATCAAATGGAGCCACTATACGAGAGTGCTTTATGAGTTTAGGGAATTAGGGTCAGACTGGACTGGATTAGATTCCCAGCACTGGAATTTATTCTCTGCATTATCTTGGGCAAGTGAATGAACTTCTTGACAATTCATTCTTTTCTTCTATGGAATGCCATCTATTACACAAAGTGGGTGAAAAATCACATGACATACGTAAAATGCCTCCCGCGTGG
>NW_011894745.1:0-373 GCF_000151845.1 Pteropus vampyrus | reverse complement strand
TCGTTTCCTGAAGGGGAATTGGGAAGAAGGAGCTCGGTGGGACTGACCGCAGCCTCAGCTGCTGCAGCTGCTCCTGGGGCTCGGCGGTGCCCATTGTCCCCCCTACCTCAACTATTTCCAGTCCTCCCATCCTCTGACACCGTGTCTGTGGCTTTGGGGACTCCTTGGTGGGGTGACCCAGACCTTCCTGGTGGGGAGCAAGCATATTCTTTTCAGGCCGTGGTTGCTGCACGTGTCCACTCACAGTTCCAACGGGCCAGGGAATACAACAGGCACCCATGGAGATCGAGGGCCCCACACGTACCTCTCCCTGCTCCTACTGTGTCAAAGCAGCCCTGGAACCTTCTGCTGATCAGTGTCCCTTCCAAGATGG
>NW_011894744.1:1333-2828 GCF_000151845.1 Pteropus vampyrus | reverse complement strand
TGATGCCACCCGCTCACAGTCCTGCTTGGAGGCCTAAGTGAGAATATACACAATGTGCTTGGTTTATAGTGAACTTCTATGAAGGTCCGCACTTCAGTTATCTATTTCTGGTTAATAAACTGCCACAAACTTAGCAGCTGAAAATAAAACACATTTCCCTGGCTCAGGAGTCTCACTGGGTCCTCGGCTTCAGGTGTCACCAAGGTGTTAGCCAGGGCTGGGGTCTCCCCTGAAGGCTCAGCTGTGGGAGGATCCACAGCTTTCCAAGCGGTAGTTGTTAGAATTCCAGTTCCTTGAGGGAAGTTGGACCAAGGGCCTCAGTTCCTCTCCAGCTGTTGGCTGGAGGCCACCCTCTGTTCCTGCGTATAGGCCTCCCCACCATGGCAACTTGCTTCATCAAAGCCAGGAAGAGAGACAGTCAGTCAGGGGACTTTACTAGCCAGACAGAAGTAATCTGCTCACACAAATGACAACCTTTGCCATACTCTGTTGGTTAAAAGCAAGTCACAGGTCCCACCCCTGCTCAGAGGGAGGGTGGTTACACGGGGCATGAGCACCAGGAGGTGGGATCATTGGGAGACACATCAGAAGCTGCCAAGTACAGACACTGTCATTTTAGGGAGAGAATATAGCATAATGGTTAAGAGGGAGGATGTCTTTGTCACTTAGCACTGCCTTCAAAGCTCAGATCTGCAGCGTGCCACTTACCATGTAGCCCAGGGCAGGCCCTTGGCCTCTCTGAGCCCATTTCCCCACCTGCATGGCACCTCCGCATAGGAGTGTTGTAATCCTAAGTGAGCACGTGGACAGCCTGGCCGAATGATCAGTAGCCAGTAAATTAGCTACAGGCTTTCTTTTTGTCATTGTCTATTTGGGGCATTTTCTTTAAATACCATTAGGTTTTTGAATTTTAGAAGAATAACATAGAACACTCTGGTGACCTCAGACTTGGTTATTCATGCGCAAATGTCAGTCATACAGGTAGCTTCCTGGGCACAGAGCTGCTGCCAGACTGGCTGTGCTGGTCCTCCCTGGCTGCCCAGGCCTCAGGACACTTGTCTTTGGCCTCAGGAGGGCAGAGGCTCCTTCCATGGCACCCTTCCTCTCAGTGGGGCTGGCGGGAGTCCCTGCAGCTCCTCACCCAGGTCTCGGTGCCTCTCCCCAGGCTGGAGCAGCCACTCAGCCACTGCAGAGGCCTCACTGCGGTGACCAGGGCTGCAGCCACCGAAGGTGTGGCCAGCTGAGTCCACAGTGTTCCCAACAAATCGCGTTTCTGGTTGGGGTCCCGAAGGCAGCCACAGTGGCTTTGGTCCATCCCCAGACCCGAGCGGGCAGATTTGGAGCCGGGCCCTTGTCATCCGCATGCACACCTTGACCTGACCATGGCAAGAAGGCGACTTGCTGCCTTGGCTTGTCCCAGATCAGAAGGCTCTGCCACCTTCTCTTGTCTCCCTGCCCTTCCTCCTCTGTCTCTCTCCGCTTTCCTTTCCTCATG
>NW_011894744.1:0-648 GCF_000151845.1 Pteropus vampyrus | reverse complement strand
GCTTTCTTTTTGTCATTGTCTATTTGGGGCATTTTCTTTAAATACCATTAGGTTTTTGAATTTTAGAAGAATAACATAGAACACTCTGGTGACCTTAGACTTGGTTATTCATGTGCAAATGTCAGTCATACGGGTAGCTTCCTGGGCACAGAGCTGCTGCCAGACTGGCTGTGCTGGTCCTCCCTGGCTGCCCAGGGCCTCAGGACACTTGTCTTTGGCCTCAGGAGGGCGGAGGCTTCTCCCATGGCACCCTTCCTCTCAGTGGGGCTGGCGGGAGTCCCTGCAGGGACTCACCCAGGTCTCGGTGCCTCTCCCCAGGCTGGAGCAGCCACTCAGCCACTGCAGAGGCCTCACTGCGGTGACCAGGGCTACAGCCACCGAAGGTGTGGCCAGCTGAGTCCACAGTGTTCCCAACAAATCGCGTTTCTGGTTGGGGTCCCAAAGGCAGCCACAGTGGCTTTGGTCCATCCCCAGACCTGAGCGGGCAGATTTGGAGCCGGGCCCTTGTCATCCGCATGCACTCCTTGACCTGACCGTGGCAAGAAGGCGACTCGCTGCCTTGGCTTGTCCCAGATCAGAAGGCTCTGCCACCTTCTCTTGTCTCCCTGCCCTTCCTCCTCTGTCTCTCTCCGCTTTCCTTTCCTCATG
>NW_011894743.1:34891-36661 GCF_000151845.1 Pteropus vampyrus | reverse complement strand
TGAAATGGATTATTGGATTATTGTGTGTCATCTACATAAACATTGAAATTCATACAAAAAGAAGGTGAAGTTAAAGAGGTAGACAAAGAACTAGATACCTACAGCCTCATTATATTCAACAACAAGGAAGGGTAAAATGGATACTACATGGAAATGCATGGATTTCAAATGAGAGATAGGTTGTGCATGGTTGATTCAAAAGTGACCTGGAAGCAATAAGGAGAGCAGGAAAAATATATATCAGGAAAGCAAAGTACATGCATCTTGAGGTGAATAAGAAAAAATTTGATTAATGCATTATATTAAGGGAGTTACAATCTTATGATATGTCTGAAGTAATGAGTTTTACTTGGTTTTGTGCTTAAATTTGCATATTCATTGGTAAATGTGTGGGGAAAATGTTATTATTTAATGTTATAATAAAATGTAGGTAATTGTGACATCATACTGTACTTGGCTATATAATATCTTAAAATAATATTTGTTAATCAACATTCTTCATTTTGTAAGGAATCCTAAAACTCTATGTGACTTATATTTAGATCATACTTGACTTTTGAGTCCACCTCTTTCGAAAACACAATACAAAGAACAAACAAGTAAAATTAAAAGTATTAAGTTATTAAAAGTAGGAAACAAATAAATAAATACATTCTGTGCTGAAACTCTCTTTGTTCATATTTTGCACCAGATTTAAAATTGTGTTCCTAATTTTGTTGTCTGTATTTTTGTGACCTGGTATGTATTTTAATGAATCATGTTTTGTAATTGATTTATAAAAAGAGCATTGTTAACTGTGTATGATTGTAATATACATACCCAGCATTTATCAGTCACATCTTTTATATAGATTTCAGTCTTAAATCCATCGTTCGTTAAAAATCAATAGACTCAACATTAAACTTGAAAATCCTAAAAGTATAGTACCTCTTGGAATTTTTATCATTCACTGTTTAACTTACTGGTATTCTACTAAATATACTTGGGAGAGAGCAGGGAGATTGGAAAGAATGCTAATGATTCCGTCAACCATCCTCAATAAGTGTTTTCGGAAATGAGAACTTTGAGATTTCAAAGAGGATCAAGCCTCTTCGAAGAAATAGAAATTTAAAGTGGAGTCATTACTAACAATAGGTCGAGTTTTATATCTTTGAAAAAAAAAAAGGTCCAGTAAACATGATTTTTTAAAATCCTATATCTCGTTTTTGACAATTCGCACCAAATGTACTATGAAAAATTATAAAAGAAAATAGATATTCCCGTGTTATGATTATTAATTTGATACCTAAATTTTGCATTAAATGATTATTGTTTCAGGAAACGTATGTTTAAAAGAGCACCTTAATATGATAAAATAAAATATGGCCATTTTGTGGTTACCATAATTTAATTAATACTATAAAGTGAAATTACTCATTAGATAGAAATTACTCGTTAGACAGAAAACAGAGCATGCATTATGGCTCCGTCAATATAAAGTTTAAAAATACACATAACTAATCTATCGCATTCAAAATTAGGATAGTGGTTTCCTCGGGGAGCTGGGTATGACTGGAAGGGCATGAAAGACATTCTGGGATGCTGGTAATGTAATTCTTAATGCAGATGCTGGTCTCATAATAATGTATATTTTGCAAAATTTTATTGAGTTCTACACTTAAATTTTTGCATTTTTTGGTGTGTGTTTGTTACAGCTCAATAGACTTTGCATTAACAATAAAAAGTTTATTTTAGGAGAAATGGCCGTGTTAATCATAAGTTAAAGGATAA